>NC_061103.1:17390492-17415080 GCF_015104395.2 Macrobrachium nipponense
GCTGTTTAAACACTGCCAATTCTGTTTGAAGGTTGGCACTTTGTAAGAGTAGTTTGAACACAACTGGCTTCATTCCATCTGGTCCTAGTGCTTTATTTGCCTTCATTTCCTCGAGTTGATTTTTTACATCTTCTTCTGTTACGTTGATTTCTTCCATGGGTTTAATTTCTGTCTCTGTTAGGTCATACTCTTTGCATGTGTTCTCTTAAAGATATATGGTGTTTCATCTGCTGTCCCAATCTTTTCACTATTTCTTCCATGTCATGTTTAAACTGTTCTTTCTTGCTTTCATTCCATATCTCTCCTATTTTGTTTTCTTCTTTTTGGTATATTGTTTCCCAGAATTTTACCAGCTCTTTCCCTTGGGTTTCTTCCTTCATCTCTTGCTTATTTTCGTCATATATCCTTATCCATTCTTTTTCTGATATTGTCTTTCCTCTCATCATTTCTATATATTTCCAAATTTTCCTGTGTCTGTTTTTATCATTCATTATCTCATTTCTAACCTTTTCTCCGTATTCTTCATATGCTTTCTTTATTATTATTTGTACTTTTTGCTTTTGTTTAAGATATGCTTCTTCATAGTATCTCTTTTCTTCTATTCTTGTGGCTTTCGTTTTTAATTTGTTATATATCCTTCTTTGGCTTATTTCTTTCTTTATTTCTTTGGTGGCCCATACTGGTTCTATTTCTTCTTGCTTTCCTTTCTTTAACCTTCTTTTGATTATCTTCTCTAGGTATTGTATTGTTTGGTGTTTTTACGTTGCATGGAACCAGTGGTTATTCAGCAACGGGACCAACGGCTTTACGTGACTTCCGAACCACGTTGAGAGTGAACTTCTATCGCCAAAAATACACATCTCTCACACCTCAATGGAATGTCCAAGAATCGAACTCGCGGGCACCGAGGTGGCACGCCAACACCATACCAACCACGCCACTGAGGCGCTATATCTTCTCTAGGTTATTTGCTTTTGCTTCACTTATTGTTTCTTCCAAGTGGGTTAGATCTCCTTTTCTGTCTTGTTGGCTTAATTTACATCCTATATATTCAAGGTATTTCTTGGTGGACTCTTCTGTAACTTTCAAATATTTAATTTCTTTTGTTTCATTTCTGAATGTTTTCCTTAGAGACAAACAACAGAAAATTCATAACAGTAGTAATAAACGGAATCATCTTTGAAACGGCACCCCAAGTATGTAAGTGCAAGTAATTTTTTCCCAGGAGGCACATAATTCTGTAAAGCTTTTCCTACAACATTGTTTTTCCGTTTTGTGTTATATATCTATTACTATATAATTAAATAGTAATTATTCTAAAGTACAATCACTTTGTATCTTGGTGGGTCAGAACTCTCAAAACGCTGGTTTTTCTTTTGTTTTACGTTTTTTTTTTTTTTTTTCTTTACAGTGTAGCAGATATTCCAATAACCCTTCCTCTTCTTTGCATGGTAAATAAGCGCTAGTTTCTTTTTTCATTACTTTCACCACAATGTCGTTGACACGAATAATTTCAAGCAGGTTTATACAGAACTATTAAATATTGAACGATGCCGCATGTGGAGAAACCTTGAATGTAAGAACGAACAAATTCATTTATTCCAGGGTTTCTTTCTACTTTGAGTTGCTCACAAAGACCCTTTTCTGCATATCTGCCTCGTGTTTTGCGTCTGTCCGTTTGTTTTGGAGGAGGATAACATTTATGATTACTTGGACTTTTTCAGTTATGTTTTGACAGTTTTCGTCCATTTCTATTGTTACACGTGTCATGAATGAAATCCTTCAATCAGCAGAGTATTTCTGCTTTCTTTCACTAGTACATTCCATAATTAAATTATGTTATTTGAATGTAGTGTTTTCTCTCACCTGTGCTCTTGGTGTAACTACTGGTTTATATTTATGGGGTCATGGATAAGATTTTATAAGCTAACTTTTATAACGACTAATCAATTTCATTCGTCGTTTGTTTGGAAAAGGCTTCTCTCTTTATCTCGCCAGTTGCAACTCCTTGCTGGGAAGATGCCGTAGACCTTGAAATTCTGTTTGTGTCCTTAAAGCTTACTGAACATTTAAAAAATACTAGATAGTTCTTAGGCCCTGTCCACGTTAGCGGGCACTGCCCGACGGGCAAACATAGTTCCCATGGACCCATAACCCATTCCACTATACTGACTGACAGAGTATGGATTCAGAAGAGTGGACTGTCTGGTGACCGCTAGAACTGCCCGACGGACATGCCCATAGTGTGGACAGGCCATTAGCTGTCATTTTATCGGCGAGATTATTGCTGCACTTCTTCATACCTACACCAGTAAAGCCCTTTGTGTTCAATTTCACGTAAATGATATAGTAGGAAATTCTACTTGTAGTCGTTACACAGCATATGTTACACGTAATTGTCTCGACATTGGTAATGGACCTTTTTTTTCTGATTTTGTTAATTTTCCTATATTGATTCCATTAGTTGCTTTGTTGAATTCTCCTGTTCTCACATTTAATATAAATTTGTGCTGTTCGGTTCTTATATATAAAATACAACCGGAAGGTGCTATCTGCAAACTGCTATATGTAGCGATGTACTGTAAGCATTACTTAAGGTTCATGGCAGCGTCCCTTTAGCTCCTAACTGCAACCACTTTCATTCCTGATAATAAACCTGTTATTATTTTCTTTCTCTCATTTTAATTTGCACAGCCTGCAAATATCTACCTTTTCTGTAGCCCTGATAACCTCTTTGAGAGAAAAAAATTATGTGTCTACCTTTTGCTCTTATTTAAAGGTCTTCCTAATGCCCTCATTCTTCACGTTTGTGTTCATTCTCAAACTGCACTTTATCTCCATATTTCCATCATGCATAAAGTTTGTTAAAATATTCTTCCAATTTCCACTTCAAAAGCCCTTTTTATTTGTCATTTTATCAAGCAATTTTCCTCGTGGCAACCAGAACGTAGTTGCTGTGAGTGGACGTGTCTGAAAACCACAGCCTACTCGAGACCGTACTGAGAAAGCTCCTTCATGAGGAAAACTAAAGAAAATACCAGAGAAAACACTCGAGTTGGGAGGAAAAAACTATAAAAGACACTCACGACACCAAAGAGCAAGTTACTCGAGAAACTTGTCAATTCTACGAACAAATGAAAGGGGCTTGATGACGTGAATAAAGGCTTCCCCAAATAATTATGGAAGATGATGTATATTGTGTAATACGGCAAGTCCTCGGGAGGTTGACCTGTATCATTATCTGATAATACCCGTAAAATCTATTAAAATCCTTACTAATTACATAGATAACAAAGTGAATTATTCTATTGCATACCAAATGAATAATATTTTCACATAAGGTGCCGAGTATTACTACAAAAATACATAAGCAGACCTAATATTGAGCCAAGAACGTATGACCTTGGTTTAAGACGCAATATCGTACGACCACCATCCGGTTACACCGCGGTGAATGTTCGTTGGCTTTTAAATTGTGGTCGAAATTAATACATCCGGTTACACCATGGTGAACGTTCGTTTACTTTTAAACCGTCGCGTCGTCGAAATCAGTCAATCTCAATAATAACGGCTTCGACGATTTTTTTCCTACTTGCCCACGATGCTCTATCGGATGTCCATAATCTGCCTGTAAATTGAATGAAGTCCATTTAATTTATGGACATTCGTCACTGGTTCAATTGCCGTACTATTTCTTAATTCTTCAATAATATATCAGGCCTCCTGGCTTGTGATTGATTAATTGATCTATATATTTTAGGCATAAAGCCAAGCACTGGGGCAACTAAGGCCATTCAGCGCTGAAACGGAAACTGACAGTGAAAAGGTTTGAAAGGTGTAACAGGAGGAGACCCTCGCAGTTGCACTACGAATCAATTATTAGGAAAGGGTAGAAAGCAAGATTGTAGACAGCACTACGAATCAATTATTAGGAAAGGGTAGAAAGCAAGATTGTAGACAGAGAATATGAACAGAGGAAAAGTAATAGGAATGAAAGTAGTTGCAGCTAGGGGCCGAAGGGACGCTGCAAAGAACCTTAAGTGATGCCTGCAGTGCACCGCAAAGTTGCAATGACTGTTCTAACCCTCTACGGAGGGTTGTAGTTGGGCTTCCATCTTCTATTGTATCTTGTTTAGCTTGAAATATGATGTTATTCATCATCTTACTTGCTCATATCTGTACTTAGTCTTTTACCCTGTTTTCAATCTCCCATTTTAGTGCCTCGGTAATTCATGCTTTCCATAACCGTTATTTTTCTAGCGTCTCTGATTTATCTTTCACCTTCTTTGCTAACAAAAAACTTTCTTTCCTTAATATCACATTCGTTCTTACTAACAGAGGTTTGACGTTAGTTTTATTCATCTATGCTTCCTGCTATTTCAAAGTCGTCGTCTGTAAAATAAAACAAATGTGAAGATCAAATAGTTTTCATGCCCTTTGCTCTCTGCATTGATCAAATTCAGATTTAACAATGATGTCAAACTTCATTCTCGTGTTGACAAGCCTAAAAGCTTTCGTCCTTTGCTCTATCATCCTGGTGTGACAAGCCTAAAAGCTTTCGTCCTTTGCTTTATCATCCTCGTGTGACAAGCCTAAAAGCTTTCGTCCTTTGCTCTATCCTCCTCGTGTGACAAGCCTAAAAGCTTACGTCCTTTGCTCTATCATCCTCGTATGGCAAACCTAAAAGCTTTCGTCCTTTGCTCTATCATCCTCGTATGGCAAGCCTAAAAGCTTTAGTCCTTTGCTCTATATTTCCCTTATGGTGTTTATTAGTTTTCGCTCCTTCAAATACGAACAATCTGTTACCCGAGATTTTGATTCCGAACAACAGATGCGATACTTGGAAAATATGTTTTATGTGAGAGCGCAATTAAACACATTGATGAAAATGGTAAAAAAAAGTCTCTTCCCCGTAAGTTTTAGTTGTAGAGGGTCGTTGAAAATGGAAAAATATAAACAAATTACTACTTGTTAACTGCAAATAAAAGCTTTACTGTTTCTCGTTTTCGAATAGCTTAGTATTAATAGTATAATACCCATTAGCTATACAGGGCATTGTACAATATATAGATATAGGTAGAAATAGTCACAGTAAAACAAAGGAATAACAGCATCAGTGTTATCACTTTTCAACGACTAACATAACAAAACCTTTTTAATTAAAGTGATAAAGAAATGTCCTAATGACTACATCATAGAATAATTAAAAATGTAAGTCCTGTGTTCATGAATTTTGCTCATCAATGGCTGCATTTCAAAATCTCATGTTCTGCGTACATATTTATATAAGATGATCACGTCATGATAATCGCCATACACATCTTCCAAACATGCCCGATCTTACGAGTGAAAACCGTGCTAAAGACGAGCAATAAAGGAAAGTTGATTATGAACAAGCCTGTTAATTTCTGAGTATGAATGATTTACGTACGAAAGCCGTACCAGAAGCGAGCCATCTCTCCAGCTGCGGGCTTCATGCGTCGCAAAAAAAAAAGATGACACTGACTTATGGTGTCAACAGTTGGAGGTTGGCGAGAGACGCATTTCGTTTGTCAACACTTTGTGGCTCTCCGCGCACAAGAGACGAGCGACCCTTCGCTCATCGTAACTTATTCCATCTTGATTCAGACCACAGACTTACAAATCGTCCAGACATCTCTGACATAACATATTCAAATACAACCAAAAAAATTCAGCATCCTTGACTGAAGGCGCATATCATCTTCTCTGGACCATTAGGACTGAAGACTCCACGAGTGAAATGAGAAACCTCCTTCGAGAACCAGTACGTTATGAACCTAAGACAACTTCCAAAACGAAACAGTTGTAAAAAAAAAAAAGGAAAAAAAAGCCTGATGAAAAATTGCCCGCGCCCTCGTGAATGCGTCTGTAAAATCTATAGATCTTGAATAGGCCAGCCTTGTGCTGACACGGGCTCTTGCTCCTCAGCAGCCCGTAAGTGCAAAACCAGAACGCTGTAAGTCGGGCGGTAGGTGTTTTAGGGAAGGTGACAACTCCTTGCCCTTTTGAATTCTTGTTATTGTTAATTAAAGAAACTTAATTAAACATTAAGGCAACTCTCCCAGTTTTAGACTCACGAGAGGATTTTGCATGGCACGAACGTGTGTGCATCCAAAAAGAAAATTTGACAATGACTACAAAAGCTTACATTAAATGGTCTTAGTCTACGATTAAGTTTCTTTGTTTGTTTGTATGGTGTTTTTACGTTGCATGGAACCATAGGTTATTCAGCAACGGGACCAACGGCTTTACAAGACTTCCGAACCAAGTCGAGAGCGAACTTCTATCACCAGAAATACACATCTCTCACACCTCAATGGAATGCCTGAGAATCGAACTCGCGGCCACCAAGGTGGCAGGTCAAGACCATATCGATCACACCACTGAGGCGTTGTCTACGATTAGGGGTGATTAAGTTACCGTTGTGATTCTGGGTGATGTTAACTATGACCTATGCTCAAGCAATGAAGATATTATTCTTTAACGAGAAATTTGCCTCCTTTGCTAATACTTGTTGGAATTCTTTCCCGATGCATCGAAACTTGAAATCTCTTGTTTCTTGCGCAATATGTATCGTGCAAAACCCAGTGAAATACGAAATACAGTTGGGCTATATTTCCTGTACTTCTAGTTCATCGTTGGCTTTGCTTCTGTCTACTTGAATGGCAACGACAGAGAACAACAAAAACAGCAAAGTTTACGGTTTCAATTTAACCCTTTGACTTTAAGACGTATGAGAGTTAAAAAAAAAAAAACCACGTACGTTCTGAAATTTTGACGTCATTTCCTACCTAGCAGTTCTTACACTCGATTCTGATATTGCAAGAAGGATAATATTTGTATTAAAATGTTGGGGGTCATACAACCCATTGTGGGCGATGCTTCATAATATATATATATATATATATATATATATATATATATATATATATATATATATATATATATATATATGTGTGTGTGTGTGTGTGTGTGTGTGTGTGTGTGTGTGTGTGTGTATAGGTATAATGTATATATATCATGATTCTTGTTTTATTCTCCTTTTTTCAATACCATAAAATAGGTAAAAGAAAGTGATCTTGAATAAAGGAGAAAGGAGAATAGATCATCGTTTTCCGCTGCCTGCAATTGCGGAAAAATAATGCCCCATCGACTATAATGGTCGCCAAACAGCACGTGCATCTTGGATGATACGTAAAGGTTTCCTGTCAGGAAATGGTATTTGAAATAACAGAACCTAATGATAACAGAAATATACATAGACCTTTGAGTCACGTCCTGTTCAAACTGCATAGACTACCCCTATCTATATATGCATGCACGCAAGTTGTTTTATCGCCTTATGTAACGCAAGCCCAGGATCCATACATGGATCCTGCGCAAGCCAAACATCTGAATACACAGAATTACTCCTGGCCCTGACAATAAACCCCGTATACATTTTAAGGTCGCCTAATTTCGACTTCAGATACTGAAAATATAATGGTCAAGGTTAAAAAAAGAATGACAGGTGCTTTTTCCAAAATTGGGGCAAATGGCCGCTAGGGGCGAAAATCCAAGATGGCAGCCGGTAATGGGATATCATATACTAACTTAATTCAGGTCAGTATATAAGGATGAAATTAAATTTTTTGTGTATTGTGACTCATTTTGACACTTGCAAATGATTTTCAAAACTATTTTTTTATATTTTACGGTAAATTACCTGGGAATTAAAACAAGTCTCATAAGAAATATATAATATAATATATATATATAATTATATATATATATATATATATATATATATATATATATAGATATATATATATATATATATGGCATCTGTAGTGAACAATTCCATAACTATAGAAGCAATCCCACATGACAACTTTCCATTAAGTAAAATGATAATGTGCATCACAATATATCCCCATTGAGCCATCAATACATCGAAATCATGGAATCATATAACATGGAAAAATTCATTCAATTTACACTGATAAGAGATTTATGAAAGTGAGTATTTCAAATGTTCAAGCACTTAGTTTGAGAGACATTTATGTGACAGTAATTCAAAGACATTACACCAACATATTTGCGTGAGCAGCGCATTGAAGTGCATGACCCATTGCATCCATCCACACAATGTATATTGTCAGGGAGTGGTTTCAAACACTTCCATAATATATTATAGGGAAGAAGAACGCGATCTTGATTCCTCCAACAATAATTGCATGGTTCGAGAACACAAGGTTCCTCATCAAGCAATGTGAGTGCATTTCGCATCTCATAAAGGCACTTTTTCAATGCCCCCGTATAACATTTGGTGTTGGTGGGAACTCATTTAGGCCTATCACAGAATTTTGATGCAGCTATACTCTCAGCTGATCAGACGAAGAGGATGTTCGTCCCAGCCCACACGCGCACAAGATATTGATTAGTAATTAACTTTTGGTGACAGAAATAATTTTGAGAAAATTCATTTAATAATGACAGTTCAGACTCTTCCTAAGGGCTGCTCTATGAGCAAAAGCCCGTGCTGGCATAAGGCCAGCTTAATCTTATACAAAACAAAAACAACATCAAACTTTTCTTGACACTCCTGTAAGAATGTTTGAAACTGCTGATAGAGTTCGTCACTATTAGCCACCACATTTTCAAACATGGGAACACATTCATGGCTAGTCTTGGAAAGCAACATACGTAGTTCTTTAAATCAATAGCTGACTGAACAATAGGAAGAGAACTGGCATCATTATCTTTCTAAAATGCATTCTACATATGATTCTCAAATACTTCTGAAACGATCAACATTCCTTTGAATGGACGGTCATGGTGGCCACCAGAAAGGACAGTGTTTAAGGTTTTTGCTCCAAAAACTTCACTTTCAATGAGAACATCATCCATGCCACTACGACGCAGAAAGCGTCCTGCGTATCGAAGAAGTACAATAACAAAATGAAACATTCCCAACATTGGAAATAGATAATCAAATTTGCTAGGCTCATTCATGACAATTTCAATGTAGTCTTGATTTAGTTTTTCTTCTACACGCCTGAAAGTTGGTGAGAGCTTTACAAACAGTTGCATACTCTGTTGCAGGAGATGCAATGACTTTCATCAAGGGCACTTGTGATGATGTTATTAAGGCTTGGATCCCAGCCCATGGCGGTAGCTGGCCTGGCACAGCTTTGGAATATGGGATTCCTCGATCCATGGATATTATAAACTCCCGTTTTATATACTGTTCAATTGCCTCTAGAGCATTCTCTTTCACATCAATAGTCATGTTTTCTGCAAGTGGAAAGTCTGGAGAAAGTCTAGGTTTCATTGCTGACTTAGCATGACTAGGAACAATCTGACATGGAAGTTTATCTTTTGAAGGATGTAAGGACTTAAGATAGGTTCGTGTTTGATAAAGTTGGTTTGGGTTTAAGAGACTTTGTTGTTTCTTGGTGCAGCACCTGGGCTGTGTAATGCTAGCTTTCTGTTCCTGAAATGGATGAAGTGTCTTCAAAATCTTCATTGTCGAATGTACCAAATGCCCAGCCATCGTCAGAAAAAATGACTTGGAATTGTGGCCCATCCTCCCCTGATGACTGCAGGGGTAACCACACATTCGATTTAATGTTGTGAAAATCTCTCTACGAGATTTTCCATAGATTGTGCGCACAAGCAAGCATAGACTGCAGGGGTGTTTTCCTGCGACCACTCTGCAGCAGTAATGCGGAAGGCGAAAAACAGTTTGGCTTCATTTTTCTAGGATTAGGAGCAAATTGAATTTTCTCGCCATAATGATCAACAAGAAGTTTTTTAACATCTCTATTATATATCTGAAAATCTAGTGTGTCATCTACATCACACACATACTACTCATTCGTATGTCTGAAACAGTGAAGCCATACCCAAGTTGTAAGAGAGTGTCGATGTGTTCTAATGTTTTTACAAAACGAACTTGTTTAACCAAAGTACTAGATTTGAAAGTTTCATCCAGAAAACAAGTGCAGAATTGTGTCTCAAGTTCATATCTTCTAACGTAGCGTCTAAGGCAGATCTTGTGGCAGTAAATATCTGCAGCAAAAATGTCATTTATACAATTTAACTCGGCAACCTTACAATACACTTCATCTTTGAAATGTCTAGTAGCAGTAAAAAATGTTTCAGCAGCATTTTACTAACTCATTCGAAACTTGTCTCTCAAATTTACCTGAATAACTTTAAACCTTTCACTACCACATTCAGTACATTTGATTAGTTTAGGATCTTTTCCCTAGCTGGGTTTTTCCCTTGGTCTAACATTACTGCGATGTAACAGGCTAGAAGATGTTTCATTTTCAGCTTCACATGAAGTTTCTGCATCACTGGTTAAAGTTTTTACATCATCATCTATTTGTTTAAGTTTCTTGCTGTGTGTGTACCACTAGAAACACTTGTTGTTGTGATAAACATAAGATATAGCTCCCTCCTCTGATCTTTTCAGTCTTTTAGTAACAATGTCATTTCTTATATCTGCAGCATGCTTCTCGTCCAGCCTCGGATGGATGCGATTTATTTTTTCATGCTTCGGCAGGTAATGTAGTTGAAAGCATCAAATTCATTTGAGGTATTTTCCATCAACAATATCCCTTGTTAATGATCTTGTTGAGAAGGCTTCTGGCTTGTACTTTTATCCATTGTTAACACAGTTACTCAGTATATCTGAAACAGATAAAAATAAATATGTTGATAGCAATGCCAGCTACCAAACACTTCTATAAAACACAAAAATTGCCCACTATTGCAGTCTTCTTAAGATGTGGATAAATGAAATATACTGGAGACTTACTGTAAAGTTTTCAAAGGATAAAGCCACACAATACAATTTCATAAAGCACAGATGAACTTCTATCTTTGCATGATTAAATCCATATACTACTACTAGACTGAATATTAAAGTTGATAACTCCGACCTCTGAACACGTAAATATCCATTTCATATCCGAAGTGAGCTTGAGAACTAGTGTTGCCACAATATTCACATATTTGTAACTTCTGCTGAGAAAATTACTCAAGAAATTGATTCCTTGTGCAGAATTGAGTAAAAACAGGCATATCAAATAGTGTTCTGCTGTGAACGGTAGTAGGTACCAAATTTGATATTCAGTACATCCCATTTCCGGCCGCCATCTTGGATTATAGCCCCTAGCGGCCATTTGCCCCAGTTTTGGAAAAAGCATCTGTCATTCTTTTTAACCTTAACCATTATATTTTCAATATCTGAAGTCGAAATTAGGCTACCTTGAAATGTATACAGGCTTAATTGCCAGGGCCTGGACTAAATATGTTATGA
Organism: Macrobrachium nipponense; assembly: GCF_015104395.2. Taxonomy (NCBI): domain Eukaryota; kingdom Metazoa; phylum Arthropoda; class Malacostraca; order Decapoda; family Palaemonidae; genus Macrobrachium; species Macrobrachium nipponense. The sequence continues at coordinate 17,401,825 of NC_061103.1, forward strand.
ATTGTTTTAACCCGTTGAAACGATGGTTACGAAGTTGGGTTCTCGTAGGGGCATAGCGCCGTCAGTGCACCTCACTTGGCGCACTGTAGGCATTACTAAAAGGTGTCTTCAAAGTCCCTCTAACTTTCAGAAGTACCCACTTTTAACGAGGTGACACTGGATAGTAGCGGGTAAAGCCACGGCCACCTATAGAGGAGCAGAGGTCTGTATTACCACCGCCTGATATCCACTGAACGCGGCCAAAAGCCGTTGAGAAGTGGAGATCTTGCGCTTTTGGTTTAGTGATTAATCTGGATTTTGGAATAAAAAGTTCACTATATCTCAGTTTAACCAGACCACTGAGCTGATTAACAGCTCTTCTAGGGCTGGCCCAAAGGATGAGATACTTTTATGTGGCTATGACCAATAGGTTACCTAGCAATGGGCCGTACATCTTATTGTGGGATCCGAACAACATTATATCGAGAAATGAATTTCTAATCGCCAGAAATACATTCCTCTGATTCCACGTTGGCAGAGCAGGGAGTCAAAACTCTAGACTACCGAATCGGTGGGCGAGCAAGTAAACCACTCGTCCAACGTGGAACTCTTGGATTCTGGAATGATTTAAGGGGGGATTGGGGATGATAATGTATTTCAAATTGGAATGAAATTATTTACCATGTACCATTGAAGCTAGTATACTAACCTAAATAAAGGGAAAAATTCATATTATGAAGTAAGCAACGAATAATCGAACAGTTTTCGGTAGGGTAGTACAGGTAGCAGTTCCTCGCTGGACGAGTGGTTTTCGCGCTCGGCTGCCAATCCGGTGGTCCGAAGTTCGATTCCCGGCTCGGCCAATGCAGAATCAGAGGAATTTGTTTCTGGTGATAGAAATTAATTTCTCGATATAGCGTGGTTCGGATCCCACAATAAGCTGTAGGTCCCGTTGCTAGGTGACCAATTGGTTCCTAGCCACGTAAAAATATCTCATCCTTTGGGCCAGCCATAGGAAAGCTGTTAATCAGCTCAGTGGCTGGTAAAACTAAGAGATACTTAAGTACAGGTAGCCCAAGTACTGATACGGTAGTCAGTGAGTGGGCTAGTACTACAGGCAGCCTAAAGGGTTCAAAAGGTTAAGCCTTGTGCCTCATCTCAAGTTCAAATTCAAATTCAAAATAATTATTGATATACATCAAATGGAATGCTTTCTTGTCTTGCTGTCCACCTCTTACTATTATTCCTTAGTGCAATTGTGGGGTTTAGAGCTTTGAATAATTATACTTCATCTCCTTTATATTTTGAATCTTTTTATCTCGCTGTCCAACCACTCCAACTCCCTCTTCTGACTGTCTTAAGAACAGGATGGCCGGAAGTGCGCCAGAGGCTGGCTTGTCAGCCTACATTTCAAATTTTAGTAAAAAAGGAAAAAAACTGGTTGGGATATCCTGTTCTAAGAATATACAATTTAGGCCGAAGGCCAAGCGGTAGGAGCGATGAGGTCATTCAGCGCGGAAAGGAAAATAGAGCAGGAAATTTAAGATATGTAACTGGAGGAAAACCTCGCAGCTGCACTATGAAACAATTGTTAGAAGTCAGTGGGAAATAGATTGAAGGAAAAATATAGTCGGAGGTACAGTGAAAAGAATGAAAGGGGTTGCAGCTGGGGGCAGATGAGACGCTGCAAAAAAAAAAAAATAATAATAAATAAAAAAATAAATAAATAAGAAATGCCTACAGTGCACCTCATGCGGGTCATCTCGTTCTTAATTCTCTGATATATTTCCATGGTTGACTTTGTAACTCATGTGAGCTAGTTAGTTGGTTACTTTATTGACAAAAAATATACAAATATTAGTACAAATTGGTCCACAAAGAGACATAATACAAAATAAACAAAGTGGATTGTAATCTCTTCTGTTCTTGCAAGTACGTGGACTACAAAGAAAAATACAACATCAAGAAAACTACAACTTCAAGCCCAATAACATAAGCCCATTAGACAATAAAAAAAAACACACATAATGCTAGAAAAAAAACGGAAAAGTACATTTCTTCTTTTCGCTCTCTTTTTCTAAGCACCCCATCTAAAACAGCCAGCTAACAGCTAGGTACGGTTTGAGTTAGATTTGATTTACATAGATTTTAGGCATTATGCCAAGCACTGGCGCAACTAAGGCCATTCAGTGCTGAAACGGAAATTGACAGTAAAAGGTTTGAAAGGTGTAACAGGAGGAAAACCTCAAAGCAGTTGCACTATGAAACAATTGTTAGGAAAGGGTGGACAGTAAGATGGAAGAAAGAGAATATGAACGGAGGTACAGTAAAAGGAATGAAAATAGTTGCAGCCAGGGGCTGAAGGGACGCTGCAAAGAACCTTAGGAAATGCCTACAATGCACCGAATGAGGTGCACTGACGGCACTAACCCCCTACGGGAAGCTAGGTACGAAATTTCCAACCTAAATAAAAAGAAAAGATTTGGAATCGGTTGCAAACATAGAGAGAGAGAGAGAGAGAGAGAGAGAGAGAGAGAGAGAGAGAGAGAGTGATACATATTTTGTGACCTAAATAGACAGGATATTTTCATACACGTAGAAACAAACATAAGGAATGGGTTGAAGACATTACATACACGAAGAATACAGTTAATTGTTACTCGTTATATCCTAAAGTACCGGAATTCCTCCGACACAGAAACGTTTGTCACACATGTGATCCACTTCGTATTACAATTATAAGTGACTCCTAATGCAGAAAATTGTGTGTATATGAGAGAGAGAGAGAGAGAGAGAGAGAGAGAGAGAGAGATTGTTTATTTTGTCTTAATCAATTTATTGCGCACGTTGGCGTCAGACATTTGAGTAGGTACATAGTTACAATAATATTGTTTACATCTATATGGTAAATAGGGTATACCACAAGAATTCATATGGAATAAGAGAGAGAGAGAGAGAGAGAGAGAGAGAGAGAGAGAGAGAGAGAGAGAGAGAGAGATTGTTTATTTTGTTTTAATCAATTTATTGCGCATATTGGCGTCAGACATTTGAGTAGGTACATAGTAACAATAATATTGTTTACATCTATATGGTAATTAGGGTATACCAAGAGAAGCCATATGGAATAACATAGAGAGAGAGAGAGAGAGAGAGAGAGGGTTGCAGTTCGGTGACATTTTTCTGCAGGAAGTACATCCGTCCACTACATTCAACAAGAAGCATCTCAACAGATCCCGTGGTCATGACGCAGCCCAACCAATGGGTGATCCTGCCCCTTTTTTCTTTTTAACAATATTTATCTATCTTTTCTTTTGCTTAATGATTCTGACCGTTTTTTGTTATTTTTAAGAAATCGGAAAGGCGACGAGGATGAGAGGAAGGTAATAGAGATTACAGTACAGATTAAAAATAGTCTTCCATAAAAACACTGCATTTAACACACCGACATTCTTGGCCTAGCAATAAAGAAATAAAAAGGTTAAAAGTTGGTATTGCTAAAAATGAAATTAACATTATTCTAGGACGGACTCTTGCTACGACTATATGCTCAACATTACGTTAGAGTGGTTCATATTCTCAACTTCTAATAATGTTCACAATGAACATAGCCTATAGTAAGTAAGATTTATATCGGCAGTGTATAAGTGAATGCATTTATTTCGTGTATCAATAAGGTTGTGTATCGAAGCAAATACGTTCATCATTGTTATGAAATAATGTAACCAACGAACCAAGGTTTACCCAAAGAACCGCACCTCCTGCGGGACAGGTCAGGGCGAGAAGTCACTCGGCTGCCGTTTCATTCAAATGTAGATCACAGGTCACTTCAGTCATCTCTGCAGTGATTTAGTTTTATTTTCTACGAATACAACCATAGTTTTGATTTTTTACATAATCTGAATTATCATTTAAATAATGCCAAACAGCTGCGCAGTGTTTGGTTGTTATTTAAATAGCAGAAAAAAGGAATTATCCTTTTTTTGATTCCCTCGTGATGAGGAAACAAGACAGAAATGGGTTCATCGTTGTAAGAGAAAGGACATCTTTAACACCTTCTCATCGCATATCGAATAAACATTTTGCAGACAGCGCATATAAAAGACCTGCAGCAAGAACTGCAAGTCTTTACCGATGCCCCTCATTTAATCAAGTTAGCGAGAGCAATCTTCTTGATTCTGGTTTTGAATTGCAAAATGGATTTTTTTTTTGTATTGTGTTTTTACGTTGCATGGAACCAGTGGTTATTCAGCAACGGGACCAACGGCTTTACGTGACTTCCGAACCACGTCGAGAGTGAACTTCTATCACCAGAAATACACATCTCTCATTCCTCAATGGAATGGCCGAGAATCGAACCCGCGACCACCGAGGTGGGACGCAAACACCATACCAACCACGCCACTGAGGCGCTAATTGCAAAATGGAGATAATGTTCTAAGCGGATGTGTTAGGGAAATTGTCGAAAGAAGTGAAGTGACTTGAAACCCACATATCGCTTAGCAGAGAAACATGTATTTAACAGGTAGTATGCAACGTATTTAAGTGAGGAAAGCAGTGCAGCTTCTTTCGGAAACAACATCTAAAGCTTTAGATTTTATGGAAGTCAGGGATTTTTGAAGAGTATGTTCTGGGAAAGTACAAGGGACTTTATAAAGTATAAGGGACTTTATAAAGCTTGATTACTCCTGGTTTGATGTATTCAATTCAAGGGTACTTTATGACAGAAAAAACTCTAGGCGTGCTTATGAGATAAAACATACAATGGAGAAAATACACTAAAGCAGGCAATGGAATATTATACGACTTGGCACGCCATATTGAAAATTGTGTACCCTTGCCTTTTAAAATGATATTTTCTTTCTTTTGTCAGATGTCGGATGTTTTTTTAGGATGATAGTTCTGAATGCCCAAATTGTATCGAGCAGGCAAAAAAAAAAAAAAAAAAAAAAAAAAAAAACCTAAATTAACTACATTATACCGTGACAATTCTAAAAGATTTGTTTTCCGTTTTTGTTAAGTATTTTTTATTTGTATTATGAAACCAGATACTGTTTTCTGTTATCTATGTATATATGTTAGTTTATTAAATAATGTATTATAAATAAGCCGTTGTAAATAACTGTCAGGTCAAATACTAATCGATTTTTTTAAGTCCTATCAATTATATTAATTTAAGGTTTCTATTATATATTAGAAAGCGAAACATTATCAATCCGCTATCTTGCAGGTGTACAGTGATCTATATGAATTCAAAAGAACACCAAACGTATACAAGATAACAGAGAGAATAGGACATATGACACTTTCATGCCTAATACCCAATACCTTCGACCCAAGGTACTCAAGTTGTTCCGAAGGTATATATATATAGTACTTGCCTTGATCGCTCTCACCCTCTCCTCTAGGCCTATCACGGAAATACCACACAACTATCCCCCGGCGACCAAAGTGACTGTACCCAACGCCATCTTGAATTGCATTCAAGATGGCGTTGCTGTACCTCTCTCTCTTATTCAATATACCTTGGGTTTACCAAAACGATTCTATCTTCATCCTTTCTCAATTGAAATACGACAATTAGGAGAAAAATGGGAAACTTTCGTGTATTGTGACTATAGAAACTTTCAAACAGTCGGATCTCCCCAGCAAAGCTCAGTTGTCGTTACCTAGGACTTATATTGCTTGGGGATCATTCATTAACTTTATGATATTTACTGTATTTTGCTCAAGTTTTGACGGTCACCACCAAAACGGGTTTGTACTGAACACGGTCAAGGTGGATAAATACCGAGTTAAAACCCCAGGGGGTCGCTCCACATAGTCAACGTTCACATAGTAGATAATGATTATGTTTTTGGTTCCGGCGATTTGCGTATAAAAACCTTCGAGTCCAGAATGACATACGGTTCCTGTAGTGATCGACAGCAAAATCTTGATTGTCTGCAATTTAGGCTGTCAAGCCAAGCGCTGAAGGGGTACTTGCGGCCATTCAGCACTTGGGACGGTGAAAAGAGGGAGTTGGAGAGGTTGGACAACTAGACAAAGAGATCAAGAAAGTTAGAGAGACTGAACAGCAAGATTGAAGAAAGGAAGAGGCCATGGAGGTAAAGTACAAGGTTAAAAAGTGGGAGTAATTAGGGGCTGAAGGGAAGCTGTAAACACCCTTTAATAATGCCTACAGCCCACTACTTGAGGTGCACTGACGGCATTACCCCCTGCAAAGAAAATCAAGGGGGAATACAGTCAGGATCAGATGCCTGGCATGGAGGCGAAAACAATATCTTGAAAGGTGTGAGAAACAGAAGATTTCCAGTTTCCAGCATCTGGCAAATATGAGTCAGAATGTTTCCCACTTGGCCATTTTAGAGAGGGGGGTTGCCCGTCAGTGCGCCGCGTGCAGTGCACTGTAGGCATTACTTTAGGTTCTTTGTAGCGTCACTTCGGCCCTAGGTGCAACCTCTTTCATTTCTTTTACTGTATTTCCGTCCATATTGTTTTTTAGGGCAACTGAGAGGCTTTCCCTCCTGTTACACCTTTCAAACCTTTTCACTCTCAATTTCCCTTTCAGCACCGAATGACTTCATAGGTCCCAGCGCTTGGCCTTGTCCTAAATTTTATATTCCACTCCATTCCCACTTTGAATATGCCTCTGAAGATGAGGTGCATCCTGTAGCTGAGTGACCTCAATTGAGGTCACTCATTTCAGTATCCAGAGGGTTTTGTTGCCTGTGCTACCAAATTGTTGAAGCCATTTTATTTCTCTCTCTTTTAACTGATTTGATTGCCGATGCTCGTTCAGTTTAGAAATGCAGCCTTGTTTTAAGGTATATTTTCGCATCAGCTTCCTTCTCTCGAGTCCTTTGAAGAAATGCCATTTGAACCATCATCATATCATCATCTCTTATCGCACCATTGTTTTACCCATTGGAGTGCTGTGTCGCTTGCTGTTCTTAGATCCATTTTAACCAATTTAAGATATCTAACATGTTATTTACTTTTGATTTTCTTATTTCGTTGTTTTTGTTCGTATTATTGATGTTATTTTCTTCTGTTCCCTCGACTCATTTTTTCATCGCCAATGGCATTTTTGTCTTCTTCAGTAATAATAATAATAATAATAATGATAATGATAATAATAATTCAGTAGACTCATCTTCAAAACACATCTTTCTATTAACATCATCATCGTATTTGGCCGTGGGTTTCTGTATCATATTCGAGATTTCATTCTTTACAAGTTGTTTTAATTTTCCCACAACCATTATTATATTTCCCTCCACATGACTCGGAGTCACCTTCAAATGTCAACTTGGCTTCGTTCTCTCCCGTTGATTAAAAAAATGTTAATTTACACATTTTATCAATGACTTTCAGAGAGCTCTTACGAAAATCTTGACAAATGCCCATTGGCACTAAGATTCCTGCGTAATCTGAGTTCACTGGAGAGGAAACAGCGAAAGGAATTCAGGATCCAACGACTTCGTTATCACGTAGTCTGGGGATGAATGAGGAATCTTGAATTAACTGGCAACTGCAGTTCACAAGCCACTTGTATGAATAGCCAGTTTCTCTCCTCTTTGCAAGAAGAGGCATACAGATAACTAAGAAAAATTGCCAAGGTCTTCACACCAATAAAAAAGATTTTATGTTTTTATTGACATGGATACAATTATTATAAATAAAACTACAATAGATACGATGTAGTAAATATATCATGCTGAAATCCACAGAGTACAATTCAATATTTTTGCTACGTGGTTTTACTGAAAGTACTACATTATATTATATTATAAGTTTCAGGTCAGTTGTTACCACAGTACCGTCTTCCTAGTATCTCACTGGATATGCTTTGGATATAAACATGTGTCAATACGTATGTAACACCAAAAGTTGTCGATAAGTTTATGGACTGAAACTGCATATTATTCAAAAATAGGATGACAGTACCATAATCACTAACAATAATTATGCTGGAAGCATATATATAATAAATACATGCACAGTATATAGCTTAAGCAAACATCATATTTGCACCTTGATTTTAATACACCAGAAGCGGAAAATACGATCATGAGTGTGCTAGGAATAAAAGTGAAGAAGCTGTCCACCGTGGCATGCCATAGTCACTATTCCAAGGTCCTGATTACATACTGATCCTCTATTTCCGGATTCTCTTTCCTAGTTTCCCCATTTTCAAACATCCGCGAAATATCACAGGAGTTATTTGTGAACCTGTCAGGAGAGCATTTCCGAGTCTTCCCTCTGATATCTACGTATGGACCCGAATACCGACGTTTTCATCCAACTCTAAGTAAAACGGTTCAATCTCCTCGTAGATTGGCTCTTCGGTCACATGACTCGTGCCTTCAAGGATATCCTCACTCAATGCACATCCAGCGGTAGGCCTAAGATGGGTGTTGGTGAAGTACTCATTGCCTGAGGAGTTCTGGGCGGTCACCTGGTCTGTATTCCGTGTATTCACATGGACGCTTTCTTCGACAGCGATGCAACTGATGTTCCTAGCTCTTTCTCTATCGGCGTTGTTGGTTCTTTTTCTCGAGGACTTTACCAGCAGGATACCTAAAATAATCATTATGAAAACGACAACTATGGCTGATGCACAGAAAATAATAATTAGGTGGACGAGTGAGTTTTCATTATAAGTATCAACACTCCGTGACACTAAAGATGCATTAGCAAGCTCCACGCTTCCAGGAGCATAGGCTACTGAGTCGGGTTCAGTCGAAGTAAAACTGGGATCAACTGGGTTGCACTGACTGGCAAAATAGAGAGAACCGTGCAATGAAAGTTCAACGGACGAGGTTTTGCTAACTCTGAACGTCTTCGTCCATACAAGTCTGCCATCAATGTACAGGAAGTAGCCTCTGCTTGAGTCACTAGAAAATTTGATCAAGTACCATTTATCTGGGGACGGCAGGAGGTCTCTGCTTATTTCAACCTCCACTGACCCCGTCGGAATAAATGCGAGAGTTTTTTTTTTAAGTTTCAGGGAGAGCTTTTGGAAGTCACTGCCTGGGCGCATGTAGAAAGAGAATGGTTGGCTTCTAAAGGTGGTCACAGACATGAATATACTTGAGATTCGAGGAGATTAAATGGGCAGGCAGGACTGTCTTCAGGCGTTTTTTTGCATGCTGCTGCCTCACCTAGTCGGAGAAGTAACAGTGTCACTCCCATTGATGCCATCAATGTCTGAAGAGAAAACATTGCGTATTTGTGGCTTCCTTCTTGATGCACCTTTGCTGATCACTACGAAAAATTCTCACAGATCAATGCGTTGTTGATCCAGATGAAGACCAAGAACTGTCAGTTTGAAACTGAAACACGCGCCTTTAAGACGTTACTGTTCTCTGGAAGACGGTAAGTGCAACACTAAGAATCACATCCCGTTTGCTCTGTAAATATGAACTTCACAAAAAGGATATGACGTCAACCTGCAGTCTTCAACGATGTCGTTTTTAAAATGAACTTTGATTTCTTTAAACATCTGTCTCTCCTTCGACAAGCCCCGAGTTCGTTTTATGTAAATGCAGCTGAGACCCTGTGCCAGGGACCGAAAGTAAACAGACCTTAAGAAATCGTCGTCAAAAAAACGAAGAAGAAAAAAAAATAGATAGGTTCCCTTTTTAAGGCACAAGTCTGAGCATTTAAAATAAGTTCCAAGGACAATCTATTTCTCTCGATCTCAAATCTTACTCTACCATGCTTCTGATATTCGTATATAAAACACAGATACAATCTTGAAAATGACAGGGCCGATTTACTGCGCGTCAAGATAAAAACTAACCTACTGAAAAACAGGGATCATGAGGCAGTCAGGAGATTGGAAGTTTCCTGCACTGGGGGTTCGTTCCCAATGCCATGAGTAGTCCGTTGTTAGACTTGTTGCTTTTGCTAGAGATGACTCAAAGAAATGAGCAAAACGTAAACATAATTTGTGAGACATTATTGTTCAAGAACGAATGAAGCGCGGACCTTTGACGATACCGAGTTATTTCTATGGCATATTTTAATGAAGTGGGATACAAATGAGTCAATCGCCTGGCTGAGGGAGATGTATGAGGGAGTAAACACGGAAAAGTTTGACTTACGAAGCATATTCGTTATATAAAACTTCTCTAAAAATCACTAAGTATTCTTAGTTCAAAGAAAATAAATAAGTCAGTCTATCCCTAAAACAGTAAGGAGTCATTATTAAGTATTTTTTCAGTTGTTTTTCTTCTTTACATAAGTTTTACAAATTCAGTACAGCAGCGTGTACATGGGAGTTACGTATAATGTAATGTTACCTGCTGTAAGCACATAAGACAACCACACTTGTGGAGTAAATGTTTATCGCGATGTTTTCCCAAAGACTATGGTAAAAGATAATATGATAAATTATCTTCAATTTGGAAATAAAAATACTTTGTTAAAGTTAGGAGCGATATGAACAACTTGATGACAAACAGTACACATCCAGAGACATGCCTTTCCAATAATGGCTGACTGATGAAGCCTGGGTTCGTGCAACAGGCTCGACTGAGAGGGCGACTACCTGCTGTCCGCCTTTTTTTTCGAAAAATTTCACCTCATTTTCCAAGTCCAATCCTGCTCAGAGTTTTTGTTGTCTTTGCCTTACGGTTGGGCCTCCGCCCCCAAGTGGGAGATTACTACAGTATGTTTGTTCATTGATAGGTAACCGAAGGAGACTTATTTATGTTTCATACGTAACTCCTCAGCGCGGGAAGTCTCATATTTGTAAACTTCTTAAATTCTAAGTATTGCCGATGTTTTTCTCTTGCTGACTCACATTTGAAGTTCTGAACTACCTCAAACTATGATTCCGTTGGAGCACCGACAATTCCGCGCAGGACAATTCAGCACATGATAATTCAGCATAGAGACAATTCTGCGCATGACGATTCAGGGCAAGGACTATTCAGCACAAAGACAATTTGCGAAATAAAATAAAAACATGGAAAACGAAGAAAACAGTGATCAGGTTTATTTTTTATTTGTACCATACTGAATTTCAAAAAGTAGACAAATCTATTGAAATGACATAAGCTACTATAAAATATTCCTGCACAAAAATATTCATACTAATTTATATCTGTAATTCAATGAGGTAGCTTATATTTTGCTCGATTCCCATATTTACTAACTAGCGTTGTTATTGCCTTAGCTGTTTTCTGATAATTTACTTTTTTTTCTGGAATCGTCGTGTCCAGCTCTGATTCTGTTTTCTTTTCTCTGCATTGTCTTGCTCCAATTTCGAAAACTCCACAATCTTATAAATGGTTGGGTGGTTATAACCCAATGTTAACTGAAGACTTCGGTGCCACCCTTCTAATGAGTTATTGGTCTTTGTGAGGTCTCCCTGCACACGATCAAAAGTACTCCATAACTCAGGTTTGAAAATAGCATCTCTCTACTATGGCGTCGGAAGGGACGACCAATCCACGTATCCTCGAAATAATTCGCTAACTCTTCCAATTCAGGAGGCATAACATCTTGCAAAGATTCAAATACCTCGCAAATATCATCAGCTGGCACAAAAGATAAGGCTACCAACATCTTAAAATGTTTTCGAATATGCTCCTCGCTTATAATATAATTGTGCAAGATTTGAAGCCTGTATTTTCCGCCATATGCACTGAGCCAGATGAAAAAAGCAACCACTTATTTGCGTGCCTTCATTTCGTGATTACATTATATTAAATCCATTTGATATATTGTAATCACGACCTTTCTCTGATAACATCCGCTCCATGGGACTTTTTTGTTTTTGTTTTAGCTCAGCGAATGTTTGTAAAAAACTACACTCCAGAAGAGGAAATACATCCAGTTCGAGTTTAGAAGAATAATAGTAACTATTATTTACTTGTTGTTATAGCATAAATAACAACCGTAAATTGTTTATGGTTGAAAGTGTAAACAATCTTAGATTATTACCAATACTTTTAACTGCAAGTACTTAGTTTTGTTTATTGTCGCCAAATCAGAAATAAATGATTAGAATTTTCAGTATCTTATTTCAATAAATATCATATTTAATTTTTTGAATTTCAAAAATAATTTGCTAATAAAGACTAATTTGATCACTGCTTTCTTAATTTTCCATACTTTATAACTTTATTTCGCCAAATTGTCTTTGCGCTGAATAGTCCTTGTGCTGAATCGTCATGCGCTGAATTGTCTCTAAGCTGAATTGTCCTGCGCGGAATTGTCGGCCCACGGATTCCGTTAGTTGTACTTCATGTGAGAGAATATGCTTCCTTATTTCCTAAGTTCTGATGCTCGTATGTTTCGCATTATACTGTCGGATGCTTTTATGTAATCCTCTTGTCTCTTGCGAGGTTGTCCGTACCGATAAACAGAGAGGAAGAACATCTTGTTTTATCGATACATTCCAGGATATTTGGAGGAGAATGAGAATCAGCGGTAACAACTCATCTCTTCACCATTTCAAGTAAATATAGGAGTGAAAAGCAACAGTTGTATCAAAACATTATTACCATTAACTGACAAAAAATAATACTGACACATCGTTCCGTCTACAGTGATGCTCTTAGTACTGCTCAGGATCCAATGTCACGGTTTTTAGTTTCCTGATGCCACGAATACGTAGCCAATGCTGTTAAGCTTTTGTTTACCATTGAAGCCTTCTTTCCACTACGACAAAATATCTAGTCCGTTCAGGAATGCAACAATTCTCTTCTTGCCACTTTCTCCTTCTTTGCCCAAAATATTCTCCCCAGCCAGTTTTTTATTTTATTTTTATTTATTTATTTTTTTTTGTATTCAAACATTCCCAACAGGCCAACGTACTATTTTTCTTCTTCTTTCCTTTTTTTGCCCCACAGTTTTTTTTTTTTTTTTGGCATTAAAACCATTCCAAAGTAGGCCGAAGTACTCTTCTTCTTTTTTTTTCTTTTATTGTCCAGCAGACAACATGTTCGAATGTTAAAAACATCTTTCCAGCTAACCCTTGCTTTGATCACTTAAAGTTTTTACCAATCTCCGGCCAAGACACAAACCTACCAAGTCAATAGCGACTCTTTCTGCCGAAACCCTTACCACTTAAATTCACCAAGAATCTCTCTTCTTTTCTACTTCTAATTGTTTGTTTCTTTGGTGTTTTTACGTTGCATGGAACCAGTGGTTATTCAGCAAAGGGACCAACGGCTTTACGTGACTTCCGAACCACGTCGAGAGTGCACTTCTATCACCAGAAATACACATCTCTAACCTCTCAGTGGCGTGCCCGAGAATTG
>NC_061103.1:17415580-17461055 GCF_015104395.2 Macrobrachium nipponense
GTGCCCGAGAATTGAACTCGCGGCCACCGAGGTGGCAGGCAAAGACCTTACATACCAACCACGCCACTGAGGCGCTATTCTCTACTTCTAATGGAAAAGTTTACTCACACCAATCCAGGACTTATCAATGCCAAGGTTCAATTTCAAAGCTCCAAAGCTTCCTCTCTTCTCTCCGTGGTTTTCTCTCTAACTGAATCAAACGCCACTTCTTTAAATGATATTTTTCAAAACCAAGGGAGTAGAACATTCTTTAACTATCAAGTCTACGAATTGTGTTCCCTAATTAGGCCACTTATTTCAGTTTGTAGAATATTTTCATACTATTCCGGCCGTTTCAAGTCACAAATTTGTGCAATGTTATCCCTAAACCTGTAGCTGCACAGAGTAGGCTTCCATTTTCTCCACTCATCGTGTTTAAATCCAATTGCACCCATGGGGACCTATTTTTTTTATTTTATTTATTTTTTTGTAAAATTATTTCAAGAAGCATATGCAACTTGTGACATACTAATAACAAAAGCATTTGTTGAATATTCTGGTAAGTAATGTACGAACACTAAGTCTAAGTCACTGTGCTAACGAAAAGGTGCAGACAAATCAATTATGGAATTAACTTAATCCACAATACGGTCTCAAGTTAAAACAAAAAAGGACTATAATCTTCACCAATAAAAAAAAAACCTAAATGACGACCAGAAATTAAAACGCTTACAAAGGCAAATTAGGGTTGAATAAAAAATGTATAATATTTCATTTGAGACAAATATACCCGATAGAAAATGTATTCCAAGTAATATTTGGAATCTATACCAAGCGTTTGTAGCACTTTATACTAATGAACAACATTAAATATCGATTATATTAGTTTCGAAAGGAGCAAGAGCTTGTGCTGGCATAAGGTCAGCTTACCCTGGAAAAAAAAAATCACGCAGAAATGGATACATCTTCGCAGAAACATTTCTCTTTTATGCTTATTAGAAAATTTAATGCTAGACTATTTATATCACAGCAGGTGTTTTTTTTCCCGTTTTTTCATTATCAGTTCATACGCGGAAATGGCAAAAACAATTTGTTTATCTCTTATTTATTCATCAATGGTTACATTTCGATACCCACACCCGTCAATGCACGAGCGGGCGTAGGCGCACAAATACACCCACTTACACATACATACATACACATATACACAACACATATAGATTATATATAAATGGAAAAATGCAAAATACAACAAATATCGAAATATTGAATGAATGCTAAATTACTCGATTACTGTAAGATTAACCAACAAAGACCTTTAAGAACACTTTCACTGATGAATTAAGAGATTTCACAAATGCAGTCAAAAATCACTGGGGTCTCTAAAGGAGACAGGATAATAGGATCATGGGAATGGGAGAACAGTTGGAACAAGGAACGAGTGCCAGGAATAGTAGGTGAAGGCCAATAATCTACTTCCAATTCAGTGCCTTAATCTGTGGATGAGACTTGCATAGAGCTGAGACACAGGGCATCTTGGGCGTTCAGGTACTTCAAGGTGACAGCTTCAAGGTGGGTGTCAGGGTAAGACGTCAAGACAATACTTCAATAAACTAGCTGGGAAGATCACCAAGACTGCCTGCACAGTATACTAGGGCAGATTGCCGTGCTGGAGGCTAGGGTGACATGCCTTTATCCTTTTTCTTATTGAATTTTTTGTTTGTTGTATGTGTGTGTGTGTATATGTATAGTGTAATGTATATGTATATATATATATATATATATATATATATATATATATATATATATATATATATATATATACTGTGTGAAAAATGCTTCTTAGTGTTTTGCACTTTTGGTAGTTTCCACATTTTTCCGTGTTTTCATTTACATTCATAATTTAATAACTTAATTGTTTTCACTAATTAATCATTGCATATTTAATTGAATTAAACACTTGTGAATTCATTTGCATTTATTTAGAATTCTTTTCAAGTTTTATTGTTGTTTAGGACTTGTGAATTAATTTCCAAATTTTACTTATTACCGAACACTTTTTAATTTAAATTGGATTAATTAATTTTTCTTGATTTTTGTGATAAATCAATTTTGATTTAATATTACTTAATAATAAATTCTAGAATTAATTAAACTTTGTGCTGTTTTCAAGTAACAGATTGTGGATTTCACTTATAAATTTTGATTTTAATAATATTTTTTTGTATTTAAATTTTTTAGTGTTTTATTTTCTTTCACCAGTATATTTAATTTGGTTTAGGTAGAAATATAGAGTGGTAATTGAGCTGTTTTCTTTCAATTTAATTGACGTGAGTTAGAATCGGGCAAATACTTAGACTTTTAAACGTTGTTGATGGAGTGATGCCCTTTAATTAATTTAATTACATATAAGATGACCTCACACCTGTTTAAATGAACTTAGTCTGATTTTCTGCAATATTGACAAGTTGTTTAAGGGATCACTGTTGCCATGAGAATATTCAGTCGTATTTTATCTGTGATGAAGGTTCAGGCGTCTGGCTGTTGTGAGGTAATTAATTCATGATTGGTAAGTGTAGTAGTAACCAGATACATGGCACTTCTTCACAATATATATATATATATATATATATATATATATATATATATATATATATATATTATAAGTATGAATTTATGTGTTAGTGAATTATTACATGTTGTGTCAGCTTCCCTCGCTTGGAGAACAAGGTCGCCCAGAGAGCGCCTTCCTCGGACGAAGGCATTTCATGTGTGTGCATTATTGGTGACTGCTCGGGCTGTTGCCACGGGCGGTTTTGAGGCGTGGTAGATATGTACGTTCGTTTGTACGTGCGTAACAGGTCCGGCCGTTCGAGGCACCTGAGGGAAAGACACAATCCTTTGAGATAAGAAGAAAGACGGTCGAGAAGGACCCAGGTGTTGAGGGATAGCCCATCTCAAGATGGGTCCCATATCATGGTTCTAGAAATGGGATTCTCTAAACCTGATTACTTTGACTAATCCAGGAGAGTGGAATGATAATTTATAGTCTTTGTGGGGCAGACTTGGGTTTTTTTATAACCATGACTTATTAATCATTTTGTCCTATTTTATGTTCATCTGCTGTGGGTAATAAATAGCATATTTTTGTATTTATGTGAGCTTATAAGCCTAGTGACAATGTTTGCAGAGAGAGGGCGCCTGCTGCCAACAGGTAAGGGTTGTCATTTTGTGTAGTTTTGTTAAAGGGGCGGGGGGGGGGGGGGGGTTATAGTTAGTGGTGGCAGCGTGTTAAAAGCTTTTTATACATTTTGTAGGCTGTAGGTACGCCAACGAAGAGACTGGTGACTAGTTAGAAATATATTTTTTGGTAGGAAAAGGGGTTATAATTATGTCACAGGCAACTCGGGGTTCTTTTTGCTGATTCAATGGTTTGGTGTGGTGTTCGAAGCGTCCGGTGCAGTGTTGCCACACGTACGATAATTATCGTACAAGTACGATAAAAACGGCCTTGGTACGATGCACGATAGCATTTTCCATTATCGTACGGTTTGTGCGATAATTATAAGGTGTTGATAGTAATTAATTACAAATATAAATGGTCGGTGAACTTCCTCCAATGAAACAGGCTAATTTCTATAAAAAAAGAAAGAATTATTTCGGAGTCCGTACATGGCTTGCCGCCGCTTGTCTCCAATTGTAACGTGGTTCAAAGGCCCTATTGGAACAGTGGGAGGCACTGAAGCTATTTTTCTCGGAGAAGTAGCTCGCTGAGAAAACTATTAGCAACATAGTTGATTATCACTCGGCCTTCATGATCCTTTCATGAAGTTATATTTCATGTTCCTTGACTGGGTTCTTCAAAAGTTTACTGAGTTCCAACAAATTTTTTCCCGTCAGATAAAGCAGTAATAACAGTTCTCCATGATAAAGTGTCCATGCTATTCAGAGACCCCCTTCTCTCATTTATGGACAGGACCAAATGTACCTAGGAGTTAAAGTTATGCAGGGATTAAAAAAACCCTCCATACAGGAAAAGAAAGCTCAACAGCAGGAGTTTTATCAGAGGCGTAGAAGTTTCCTTGTAGTGGCATGCACAAAAATAAAGAAGAGGTATAATTTCAATGATGGTGTCCTGTCAAAGTTAAACTCTCTGTCCAAAAAATGCTCTCTCATCAGAATTCAGAGAAAGAATCCCCTCCTTATTCCCTCTTGCATCTGAGCTTCCTCTAATTGTACCCCCAGATGACCACTCACTACTTCAAAAGCTGGATGATCAATGGAGAATGTTTCCCATATTGCAACATGAACTTAAGCATCTCGTTAATGAGTCACCTGATAAGTTCTGGGGAGAAGTGTCCCAAAAAGAGTCTTGTTTTTTCAGACGTAGCCAATTTTGCTCTAACTGCTCTTTGCTTGCCGCACTCTAATGCTGAATGCGAACGAGTGTTCAGTAAAGTAAAACTCTTTAAAACTAAACAAAGAAACAGAATGAAAATAAGGACAGTTAATGGGGCTCTTCTCTCTGCTAGTTGCACGTTTATCATGTTCAGCTGGTGAGTCTCCACCTATAACAATATCATCCAGATATGGATAAGCACAATCATAAGTAGCTAACAATTGGGAAATGAACTTCTGAAATATTGCAGGAGAAGAATGGATACCAAATGGTAAGCGTAAATATCTATATAGACCCAAATGTGTGTTAATTACAAAATATTTACGGTCCTTCCTGGAGCAACTTCCATTTGCAAATAAGCCTTCTTGAGATCAAGTCTGGTATAATACTTATATCCAGACACACTGGAAATTAATTCTGACATATTAGGTAATGGGAATTTAGATTCATGAAGAATTTAATTTATTCTACGAAAATCCCCACAAATCCTAAGGGATCCATTCTGCTTCTTGACAGTAACAATTGGTGAGGCATAATCTGAGAATTCTACTCTTTCTATAATCTTATTTTTTTTCAAGCTCTTGTACAGGCGCACTCTCAGCCTCACTGCGTAACGTCAGTGGCACCGTGCGGACCTTCTGAAAAACAGGAACATGACCAACTTTAGGATACAATCGGGCTTGACAGTTCTTAATTGGTTTCAAACTATGTACATTATATCAAATTCCTACCTATCAAGTTATTTAGGAGTCTGACCCAACAATTATGAATTAACGTCTGAATGAAAAGCGGAATGAAAACAGATGTGGTTTATCTAGACTTTGCAAAAAGCTTTTGACAAGGTAGACCATAATATATTAGCGAAAGAAAATTAGAAAAACATAATATAGTGGATAAAGTAGAAAGATGGTTAAAAGAATTTTTACAGAACAGAAAACAGATAGTTATTGCAAACGATGAGAAATTGGATGAAGCTAAGGTAATTTCCGGTGTGCCACAAGGTACAGTGTTAGCTGCATTACTGTTTGTTATTATGATTGCAGACATAGACAGTAATGTTAAGGACTCGGTAGTGAGTAGTTTCGCCGATGACACAAGAATAAGTAGAGAAATTACTTGTGATGTAGATAGGAACGCGCTACAAAGAGACCTTAACAAAGTATATGATTGGGCAGAGGTAAACAGGATGGTATTTAACTCTGATAAATTTGAATCAATAAACTATGGAGACAGAGAAGGAAAGCTATATGCACATAGGGGACCTAATAATGAGACAATCACAAATAAGGAAGCAGTTAAAGACCTTGGTGTGATGATGAATAGGAACATGTTAAGCAACGATCAAATAGCAATTCTATTGGCAAAATGTAAAGCAAAAATGGGAATGTTGTTACGGCACTTCAAAACAAGAAAAGCTGAACACATGATTATGCTTTATAAAACATATGTTCGTAGTCCACTTGAATATTGCAATATGATATGGTACACTATCAAAAGGATATTGCACAAATAGAGAGTGTACAAAGGTCCTTTACAGCTAGAATAGAAGAAGTTAAGGACCTTGACTACTGGGAAAGACTATAATCCTTAAAATTATATAGTCTAGAAAGGAGAAAGAGAACGCTACATGATAATTCAGGCATGGAAACAGATAGAAGGAATAGCTGAAAACATCATGGAGCTAAAAATATCAGAAAGAGCAAGCACAGGTAGATTAATAGTGCCCAAAACTATACCAGGAAAAATAAGGAAAGCACACAGGACATTAATCCACTACGCACCAGCATCGATAATGCAGCGTCTATTCAATGCGTTGCCAGCTCATCTGAGGAATATAACAGGAGTGAGCGTAGATGTGTTTAAGAATAAGCTCGACAGATATCTAAACTGCATCCCAGACCATCCAAGATTGAAAGATGTAAAATATACCGGAAGATGTACTAGCAACTCTCTGGTAGACATTAGAGGTGCCTCATATTGAGGGGACCTGGGGCAACCCGAACAAGATGTAAGGTCTGTAAGGTCCTCTTTCAACGTTGATATCGAATGCAAAGCCTTAAACCTAAATGAAGGAACAAATGAAGAATTCCAGACCTTAGGGGCAAGATGAAGAGAGAGAGAGAGAGAGAGAGAGAGAGAGAGAGAGAGAGAGAGAGAGAGAGAGAGAGAGAATTCATGAATTCATTTGACAAAATGGTAAACAAAGGAAAATCCCCGAATTTATTGCCATAGATGAGGTAAAAAAAAAAAAACCGGACGTGAGAGAGAGAGAGAGAGAGAGAGAGAGAGAGAGAGAGAGAGAGAGAGAGAGAGAGAGAGCAGACAAAAAAAGAAACGGACTGTATTTGTGTATGCATACTTGTAGCAAACGTTCAATTGAACTAAATAATTAATCGAAGAATCATTTGAGTAGGGGAACTTTTGGTAGGGGAACTTTTGGTAACAATTATAAATTGCTTGTGAAAATGATTTCTGAAAAATTAACCATCACAAACACAAGTCGCTAATGAAACTGTGTGTGTGTGTGTGTGTGTGTGTGTGTGTGTGTTTGGTGATCTCTTCATTCTGTATATCCCATTACCTTCTGTTCTTGAATTTCAAGTCAATGGACCCCTGTGGGTGGTGGGCTTATTCTATATGAATGAGGTTCATCTTTAGAATAATAATAATACTAACTTTGAGACTACAACGGTCCCCTAGAAAGGCCGAAAAAAATAAGAAAAAGGCAGAAAGGAAAGGGGGTTCTATAAACCGTATTCATATGGAAGACGCCCACCAAAGGTGCCACTGACTTGAAATTCAAGCTTCCAAAGAATATTATGGTGTTCATTAGAAAGTAGTAATAGAAGGTAACAGATAAGCAGACAGAAGAGATTAGTAATTGGAAAAGAAAAAAAAATAAATGGACAAATAATTAAATAAATAAACAGATACTGGTAAAATGTAATGAGATTATAAAATACACACTGTTAACAGTCATTTCACGTTGGTCTATTCTTACTCACAGCTGTGGCCATCAGAATTTCCTTTAAAGAGAAAAAGGCCAAGTTCCTGAATACGCTATTTCGAAAGAAGAAGAAGAAAAACACTAACTGGTCACGGTTTGTGATCGGGAAAAAACATCATCATTAACAACCGTAGCCATTTTCTCTCCCTCTCTCTCTCTCTCTCTCTCTCTCTCTTTCTTAGTACTGTTGCAACATCACGTATGTTACGCCCACACACAAGTGCGCACGCGCGGTAAGCTTGCTTAAGGGCTGTCATAATTTCCATGAGTGGGTTTCTATAGTGGGTTTCAGTGCGCATTCCTGCTTCAATATACTTTTGATTCATTCGTGTCCTTTAGCGTTCCTCGTGCGTAGACAGCATGCCTAAAAGGTGACCTGACTTTGGGGCATTATATCATATATATAATATACATATATATATATATATATATATATATATATATATATATATAGATAGATAGATAGATAGATAGACAGAATGAATAATAATAAATATAAACCTCAATTAAAGCATTATACACTAAGCATGGTTATACACACATTAGATTCTCTATTTTCCTGTTTTTCTATGCAAAAATACGGTCTCTCTCTCTCTCTATCTCTACTCTCTCTCTCTCTCTCTCTCTCTCTCTCTCCTTCTCAAAATATTGAATGCAAAGCCTTAAACCTAAATGAAGGAACAAATGAAGAATTCCAGACCTTCGGGGAAAGAAAGAAAGAAAGAAAGAAAGAAAGAAAGAAAGAAAGAAAGAAAGAGAGAGAGAGAGAGAGAGAGAGTGAGATTTCAGCAATTTATAAGACCAAGAGACAAGACATAATTAAAGTTCAGAATGTTTCCTGCTATATTTCGATAAAACCAAAATATCTGTCGTGGAATATAGAACATCAACGAAAAATCGAGAGTGAGAGAGAGGAGAGTATATGAACTGGATACTTCAGATATGGATTTCAGTTTGAAGAAAATGTGGCCTTATCTGGCCTTGGCAGCAGCTGTTATTAGTGATGTTGTTTGGTGTGGCTGCCTATTCGCTGGCGAGATTTCTCTCCTGACTGATAATGATGGAGCTGAAGAGCCTAAGGAAAAGGAACTGAACGAGAGAACTGCGGCCTTGCGAGAAGCCATCCAGTGCCAGAGAGAGCAGCGCGTGCACTTGGACAGGACAATAATTCTTCAGCTACAAGAGAGGCTCGACTACCAAGAAGAGACGCAGAAGGCGGGGGGAAGGGAAGAAAGCGTTCTTGAAATGCAGATGACTCAGGAGGTGTTGCAACAGCAGGCATTGCAAGAGAGTGCTCACTCGCTCGAAGCTGGAACGATAAAGAAAAGAGGGAGAAACGGCAGCTGGAAGACAAGATGGTCAAGATGGCCGAAGAAAAGCAGCATGTGAAGAAGAACGTGAAGGAAATTGGTGAGAGGAACGATGCCCTTTGTGAGAGGATAAGGGAACTGTCTGGGCAGTGGTCAGACGCAAACTGCCTGCTTGATGGGCTGGAGAAACTCCTACGACAGAAGGAGAAAGACGTGCAGCTATAAACGGCAGAAGCGGCGCGGATAGCGAGGCTCATTCAGGAACAAAAAGACTGAAGCGAAAAGTGGGAATCCGACTGGAAAGACTTGGAGGTGAGGTTGGAGCGCCTGCAGAAGGCTTTGGAGGACCTGTTGGAAGGAAAAGCGTGGACTCCAGTGTAAAGTTGAGAGAGCGAAACTCTTTAGGAAGGAGCTGGCATGCCTTCTAGAGGAAGGAAATGGTGGCCTGGAGTCGGTGAAGAAGAAGGCCGGTGTCCAGGGCGAATGGAACGACCAGATGGATGATGAGGTTGGATGGCTGCGAGGAACGAAGGAGAAAATAGTCTCTGATTTGAAGAAGCTCCAGGAGAAATGAAGACGAATGGAGGAGAGCAAGTGAAAAGTGCAGAAGCTTGTGTGGATGTTGAAGATATGGCGTGATGAAGACTGCACTGGCCTCATTCAGACGGATAAAATGTGGAAATTTTGAGGAAGATGTTTATTTTGTAATAAGTTTGTTTTGTTAATCGTTGAAGGAAATTGAACTAGAAGGGAAATAAATATGTTAAAATGTTTTCTTAGAGTTTTATTGATTGGTGGATGGAAAAGAAAAGGGAGGGAATATAGAAACGATGAAGAAAATAAGGGGGTTTGTGTAGGTGCCGGGAGAAGAAACCGGATTAGGAGAAGCCCCAAGAAAATTGAGAGGATTCAGTAGGATTAGTGGAGTTGCCAGGAGAAGAAAGAGAGGATTGAGTAGAATTGGTGGAGTGCAAGGAAAAGAAGTTGAAGATTGAGAGAATCCCCAGGAGAATTGAGAAGATGCAGTGGCATATTCTGATTCTAAGGTACAGAATAGCTATTACACTGTGCAGGGAGTGGCGGGCGAGGCCCGCCGCGGGTCCCGGGACAGGACGGTACAGGCGTCTCGTCCTAGCGTCCCCGGGACTGGGCGGGCAGGCGCCCGCCGAGCGTTTTCCCGGAACGGGCGGGCAGGCGCCCGACGAGCGTCCCGGGGACAGGCAGGCAGGCGTCCGGCAGGACCGATACCCCGAGCGTTCCAGGACAGGCGGGCAGGGCTCCGCTGAGCGTACCGGGACGGGCGGGCAGACGTCCGCCGAGCGTCCCCGGGAAGCGGGCAGGCGCCCCGCCGCGGGTCATGGGACGGGTGGGCAGGCGTCCACCAAGCGTCCCGGGACGGGCGGGGGGCAGGCGCCCGCTGCGGGTCATGGGACGGGCGGGCAGGAGTCCGCCGAGCGTCCCGGGACAGGCGGGCAGGCGTCTGCCAGAGATCCTGGGACGGGCGGGTGGGCGGGCAGGCGTCCGCCGAGCGTCCCGCCCGGGACCGGCGGGCAGGGGCCCGCCGAGCGTCCTGGGACGGGCGGGCAGGCGCCCGCCGAGCGTCGCGGGACGGGCGGGCAGGCGCCCGCCGAGCGTCCCCGGGACAGGCGGGCAGGCGCCTGCCGAGCGTCCCGGGACGGGCGGGCAGGCGCCCGCCGAGCGTCCCGGGACGGGCTTGGGCGGAGTGTCCCCCGGGACGGGCGGAGGGCGGAGGCGTCCGCCGAGTGTCCCCCCGGGACGGGCGGGGGGCAGGCGTCCGCCGCGGGTCCCGGACGGGTGGGCAGGGCGCCCGCCGAGCGTCCCGGGACGGGCGGGCAGGCGTCCGCTGCGGGTCCCGGGACGGGGCGGGCAGGCGTCCGCCGCGGGTCCGCGGGACGGGCGGGCAGGCGTCCGCCGAGCGTACCCGGGACGTGGGCAGGCGTCCGCCGAGCGTCCCGGGAACGGGCGGGCAGGCGTCCGACGAGCGTCCCGGGACAGGCGGGCAGGCGTCCGCCGAGCGTCCCGGGAACGGGTGGGCAGGCGCCCGCCGAGCGTCCGGGACGGGCGGGCAGGTGTCCGCCGAGCGTCCCGGGACGGGACGGGCGGGCAGGCGTCCGCCGAGGGTCCCGGGACGGGCGGGCAGGCGCCCGCCGAGGGTCCCGGGACGGGCGGGCAGGTGCCCGCTGAGCGTCCGGGACGGGCGGGCAGGCGCCCGCCGAGCGTCCCGGGACGGGCAGGCAGGCGTCCGCCGAGCGTCCCGGGACGGGTGGGCAGGCGTTAGCCGAGCGTCCCCGGGACGGGTGGGCAGGCGTCTGCCGCGGGTCCCGGGACGGGCGGGCAGGGCAGGCGTCCGCCGAGCGTCCCGGAACGGGCGGGTGGCGGCGTCGCAGGTCCCGGGACGGGAGGGCAGGCGTCCGTCGCGGGGTCCCGGGACGGGCGGGCAGGCGTCCGCCGCGGGTCCCGGGACGGGCGGGCAGGCGTCCGCCGCGGGTCCCGGGACGGGCGGGCAGGCGTCCGCCGAGTGTCCCGGGACGGGTGGGCAGGCGTCCGCCGCGGGTCCCGGGACGGGTGGGCAGGCGTCCGCCGAGCGTCCCGGGACGGGCGGGCAGGCGTCCGCCGCGGGTCCCGGGACGGGCGGGCAGGCGTCCGCCGCGGGTCCCGGACGGGCGGGCAGGCGTCCGCCGAGCGTCCCGGGACGGGCGGGCAGGCGTCCGCCGAGCGTCCCGGGACGGGCGGGCAGGCGTCCCGACGAGCGTCCCGGGACGTGGGCAGGCGTCCGCCGAGCGTCCCGGGACGGGAGGGCAGGCGCCGCCGAGCGTCCCGGGACGGGCGGGCAGGCGCCCGCCGAGCGTCCGGGACGGGCGGGCCTGCGTCCCGCCGAGCGTCCCGGGTTACGGGCGGGCAGCGCGTCCGCCGAGCGTCCCGGGACGGGCGGGCGAGGTCCGTCACGTGTCTCGGGAATGGTGGGCGAGGGCCGCCACGGGTCCAGCCAGGTGACGTCTGCCATGCGTCCTGGGACAGGCAGGCAAGGCCCGCCACGCATCCCGGGAAGGGTAGGTGAGGCTTACCACAGGTACTGGGAAGTTCG
Organism: Macrobrachium nipponense; assembly: GCF_015104395.2. Lineage (NCBI taxonomy): Eukaryota > Metazoa > Arthropoda > Malacostraca > Decapoda > Palaemonidae > Macrobrachium > Macrobrachium nipponense. Next base: position 17,427,382 of record NC_061103.1, read on the forward strand.
GGCAATGCCCGATACAGCTTCTGGGATAGTTGGGTGAGGTCTGCTACCATGGTGCCTTATAGGTGGGTGAGGCCTGGCACAGGTGCCTTGACGGGTAGGCGTGGCCTGTCACAGGTGCCGGGACGAGCGGTTGAGGCTTGCCACGGGTCTGAATGGCCGGGCGAGCCCTGCCACGGGTTCCAGGACAGGAGGGCGAGGCCTGTGATAGGTCCCCGGACGGGCGGGTGAGGCCCGCCATTTGTGCCAGGGTGCGCTGGTGAGGCCTGCCACTGGTGCCCTGGGGGTTGCTGGTGAGTGCCTCCCATGGGTGCCGGGACTGGCGGGCGAGACCCGCCACGGGTGCTAGGAGAGGTGGGTGAGGCCCGCCACAGTTGCCAGGACAGTCGTGGTGCGAGGCCCGCCGCAGGTTCTGTGATGAATGGGCAAAGTTCATCACAGGTCCCAGGACGAGTGGGTGAGGCGACCAGGTCGGGCCAACAGGTGTTGGGCCCCCAGCCGGGAGGTGACCAGGTCAGAACACCATGGGTGGGACCTTGGTGGGGGAGGAGACTGGGTGGGGCCTCCACTGGGAAGCGAACAGGTTGGGCCGCCTGGGATGGGGCCCCCGCCGGTGAGGCGACCAGGTCGAGCCGCCAGTGGATGGGCCCTTGGCGGGGAGGAGATTTGGTCTGGCCACCAAGGGTGGGGCCTCCAGTGGGGAAGCAAATCAGTTGGGCTGCCAGGAGTGGCCCCCCCAGTGGGGAGGCGACTGGTTATTGCCGCCAGGGTTGAGGACCCTTGTGGGGAGAACACCGGTTTGGTCCCCTGGGGTGGGGCCACTGGTGGGAAGGAAAATGGGTCGGGCTGCCTGGCGTCGGGCCCACGGCCAGAAGGAAAAAAAAAATAGTAGTTTTTCAGACCTAGCCAAATTTGCTCTAACTGCTCTTTGCTTGCCGCACTCTAATGCTGAATGCGAACGAGTGTTCAGTAAAGTTAACCTCTTTAAAACTAAACAAAGAAACAGACTGAAAACAAGGACAGTATTAATGGGGGCTTTACTCTCTGCTAGTTGCATCAAAGATTCAGGATTTGGGTCATGTGTTCATTTTACTCTTGCAAATGATATGTTTTCCAGAATAAATAATCATGCTCAGATATTCCAGAACGTCAGAGAACTTGAATTTGATTAGGAAGAAGATTCTTAAAGATATACTTTACAATTATTATTGTTATTAATTCCTTTATCATGGGATAGGTATCAGTACCAGTCATGTTTAATTATATATATTTATTTTAAATTAATACTCAGTGATGCTATTTTGATTTTCGATGTTTTGCGGTGCTTAAAGATATGTATGGGTGGGCCTATCAACTCACATATCTTCGTGTTAATTCGTTATCAGTTTAGTTTACATTATGGAAAGAAGTGACGTTCTAAGCTGTATACTTTTTTTAACCACATTAGGTAATACAATATAGTAATAATTTGTCCATAACAATTGTTGATAACATTAACTAATTATTCCTAATTCAATTTTTTTCGTTTTTGTAGAGAGAAATGTTTCATTTGTATTTTTTTCTTAATTATATATGTAAATTGCAAGATATTAATAACTACAAAGAAATCATACATAAATTCATTATTTTGTCAAATTATAAAAATGCGTTAAATATCAGAAACAGTGTGAGATAATAATTACGATAAAATCTACAATTTTGTACGATATTTTTTACTGAAAACCCATAATTTTGAGGAGCCAGTACGATAATTCCAATCCGAGTGTGGTGAATAGGCTACGCATATTTGCGATGCATATACGAATTTGGATTCCAGTCATATGAAGATGTGAGTGTAATTTCATTGTATCCTTCTTTTTTTTTTCCTTCTTTGTTTTTTTATTTTTATTCTCTTTTTATTTGTGATGAATTTGCTTAAAGGGTGTTTTTATTTTGATGTCTCTCGAAATTCGACGGACACTGGGTTTTTTTTGTGATAATATGAGTGAGATTTTTGGGTTGTTGTGAGTCACGCCCTGAGAGAGAGAGAGAGAGAGAGAGAGAGAGAGAGGAGAGAGAGAGAGAGAGGGGCCCTGGATAAACAAAGCTCTGAAAAGAACACATCAGGTTCCACGACAAAAGGTCGAGGAAGTGATTACGAGACGTGAATATGTCTTAAACCTGGAGGAGGAAAGACCAGAAGGAAAGTCTAGCTGGAGAACGAAAACAAGATGATGAATTTACAGAGGAACCAACCAGGTCAACGCAGATGTAGGAGAAATGAGAAGGATGCCAGAAAAACTTGGTAGAAGCTTCCCTGCATGACAGGTGCAGCGATCAGTGAAGCTGGCGGCAAGTACTCGAAATATTGGCTGGGTTACCGATTCCTTCCTCTGAGGACCACAGAATGACAACTTTTCACCGTTTCAAGGACACCAAGAAGCCGCTTCCCATTCGCAGCTCAGGCATCGAGGAACACCGCCAGGATTCGCCGCTGTATTTCTCCTGAACCCGATGTGGAAAGCTGACTACCCACAGACAACAAGTAATGGCTCCAGTAATGATGTTTATCCTACAATGAGCTGCAAAACGACTGGTTCTGGGACTCTGCAAAGGATTCATCTGTTCTCGACATCAATGAAGACCGACGCCACAAAGATAGCTGACAGAAGAGAGAGGGGAAGCGCCCATCCCTGGTAAAAATAAACCCCCATCTCCAAGATGCTCTGTTGGCGACGATGCCCCAGGGGTGAGATCACTTATGATCGACAAAGGCGCAAATATATATAAAGAGAAGAAGAAAAGGCATCGAAGAGGAAAGAGAAGTTACAAGACATGAAAGGAAGATGGAAATGATAAGAGCTAGATCCACATTACCTGTGACACCGTCTAACCCTAAAAATGGTATTCAAGATCCTGTATTTAGTGTAGTAGGAGTACAGAGGTTAATCCCTAAGTTTACTGAAGAAGCTTTAAGTCTCATCCAAGTTTCAGAAACAAATTTAATGGGAAACCTACAAGTGATACTACCAAGAGTACACAAGGTAATACACCTCAGCAAGCTAATGTGAAATCCTCGTCCAATTTTTCAGGACAGTTACAGAAACCTAATGTAGTCTGCTTTCAGTGAAGAATGTTACCGGAATCAACAGCGGTCAAAGCCAGTTGGTCAAGTAATGAAAGGTGACCAGGTGAAACAAACTACGATGAGCAGTGTGGGAAAGAATCAGACGCCAGAGAAGACTAAAACTAAAGAAGCTTAATGGTTAACAAACAGTGGAAATATAACAGTGGAAATATAACCTCAAGCAGTGAGTGGCTTAGCAGTGTGGAGGCTTTTAAGCCATATCAAGCAATGAGTGATTGAAACACCAGAAAGAAGACGACAACAAAGGAAGATACATGTGAACCTCTTGAAACCTTATTACTCAGAAACTAAAACTGAAACTGTGTCAATAAAACAAACAACTTCATCTACAGAAGATGATGATGGCTATGAATTGAAGCTGAAAGCAAGATAAATAATTCTTCAATTTTGGAAAATTTGGAGGATAAACTGAAACATCTGAGTGCTGAACAAGGTGAAGACTTAAGTGAAGTGATTAGAAGTTCCCAGAAACTTTTGCAGAGGCGTACCTATCTGACCAAGCATGAGATCAAGATTCAAGAAGATGGAAAACCATTCAAGCAAAGAACTTATCGTTTATCACCTTATCATTGTGATGTTTTGAAGAAAGAAGTTGAGTATTTGCTGCAACATGGATTAGCAGAACCCAGTTCAAGTCACTTCTGTTCTCCATGTGTGTTAGTGAAGAAACCAGATGGTTCATTTAGGATGTGTACTGATTATAGGAAACTGAATTCCATCAGTGTGGCTGACAATTATCACTAACCTATTATAGATCAGTTACTTGATAATATTGGGCAAGCCAAGTTTGTTTCCAAGATAGACTTGTTGAAAGGATATTATCAAATTCCCTTAGATGAGAATGCGAAGTTGCTGTCAGCTTTTATTACTCCTTTTGGACTGTATCAGTATACTGTTCTGCCGTTTGGTCTCATGAATGCACCTGCAACATTCCAACGAGTGATGGATCAACTGCTAGGATCTATGGAAGGAGTAGGTGTATACCTGGATGACAAATTGATTTACTCTACAACATGGGAAGAACATTTGAAGACTCTGAGGAAAGTTTTCAAGAAACTACAAGAACTAAGACTAACAGTCAACCTATTATGGAAAGTTAGAAACCATTTCTGGAGAGAATAATGTAGTCTTATATGCTGTTGCTTTCACAATGCATATCATCCTCTCCGTAACTGTATGAAGTGCTGTAAAATTGTTTGCAATATTTTCAGATTCCTTATTTTGCTTAGAGTTAGTATGTTCTAGTCCTGCTGGAATAGTTCAAAGGGTTTTTAATGGTCACGCCAAAAAGACTGTTCATCAACATTTTGATGGTGTTCCTCTTGTCAGGGTCTGATTCTTATCAACATTTTGATGGTGTTCCTCTTGTCAGGGTTTGATTCTTTCGCTCTCCTCTCCGCATTCTCTGTGATGTATTCCCTTAAATAAAATACTTGTTTGAACTTGTAAACTTTTCTTATTACTTCGACTTCTAGACCGAGTCTTATTAATGTTTGCAACAGGGGAAGGCAAATAAGTGGTTTTGCATTGGTAAGTGTGTGCCTACCAGTTCGACATATTTTATATGGAGCTTCACATTAAACCTTTTTAATAGGCTTTTAGTGTAAGGGGATAGATCTTGGAGGGTTATGTTCATGTCATGTATAGCTAGAGGGAACTCGTTCATCCTGAGATTGACATCATCCCTAACCTTCTTAGTATCTTTAAAGTTTGCTAGGTTCACCATTTCTCGCCGCGAGATGTTGATTTGTACGCTGTGTAGCAACGTGATGCGCCAACCTGAACCCTCGCTCAAGTTGAGCCTATCTTCAAGGTTGCTCGCCACGTATTCAATAGCTTCATCTAGCGATTCGTAAACTGTGTCAACCAATGTTAGCACGGGTGGCGTATTAACGTAAAAAGAACCCGTTTCACGGGTGGTACCACTGCTACCCACCATTCTCTGCCTGGTGATGATGACGCACAGGTATAACATGACAGAATTTATACCCCTCTCCCGGAGTGGATACAGAGTGTGTCATCTATCCTCGGAGCGTCTATCCCCTCCGCTTTGAACATTCGTTATCAGTCATGACTTCTTACTACCCGACTTTCAATGTGAACATTTCGTCTTTTTGGAATATTTGAAATAGTATCTCGTTACCCACCGATCACTACTGTGTAAATAGTGAACTGATAAAACCTCTTTCATACCCAATAGTATATTCCTTATTATTCCATAATGACTGGCGCAGTGTACGGAAAACAGAACGCAAAGTCCGCACTTATGTGAAATATCCGGTTGTATCTGTCTTTTAACTTCGTAAAGAGTATATTCAGAATGATTACACAGAAATCTGAAAAATCCTTGCGAATAAAATTCAGGTTCGATAGCATAACTGTCAAAGAAAATAATAAAATTTCTAGGTTACCTTTCCATGTAGAAACATACCCAGTGACATCTATATTTATACATGAAGATGACTCTAAAGTGTTAGATATAAAGACTAAAGGTTTATTTCTACTTAACGGTAATATAAATCTTCCTACATCATCTAAGGCAAATATTCTTAAACATCTAATTAAAGGCCCTAACGTGTCATTTAAATATATTTCTAATTCTCTACCCAGTGACCTATATTATTAATACCCGAAGGTGACTCTAAAGTGTTAGATGTAAAGACTAAAGGTTTATTTTTACTTAATGGTAACATAAATCCTCCTACATCATCTGAGGTAAATATTCCTAAATATCTAATTAACAGCCCTAACGTGTCTTGTAAAGACATTTCTAATTCTGTAGTATACATCCATTTCACCCTCTAACGTCGCACTGAATTTTATCCTATCTGAATCGATTGATAAAATGCCTTCCGTATCCCCAAAAACATTACCATGTGAGGCTTTACCACTGGCCCTGCCAATCTAATTATTTTCCTCATACTAGCGGAAATTTTGACAGTTAGCGAATCCCCCATATCCTTGGTTGTGAAACTAAAACAGAAAATAAATCTCCCCTTTTAAAAGCATTGTAAGTGATCATTTTTCATGCCCGGCCCCGATTGCCTTCTGCGTTTTGTAAGATAATTGTGTTATTCTCCAGGGGAATGTACTCTGAATATTATATATAATGTTCCCGTTAATAGTGATACGTATAATTACTTAACTCGCAGTGTTCTAAATATAACCTGTTCCTGGCATATTCTCCCGAAAAATTCTTCATATCAACCAAGGCGACTGTTATTTTCTTGGGAATACAAGTTCCAAACTCCCGATCGATTATTATAGATGATTCATTCGTTCCAATGATATACGTTTTGTACTGATAAAGCCTCATTCAAAGCGGACTTGGCGTTATAGTGTGGGGTAACCCTTTTAATCCATAATTTTGCCTTCTCCACGTCCAAATGGTTCAATTCTTCATTTATATCTATACCCAAAATGCAACTGTTATTAGCTATTTCTAATCTAATTCTCAAATCCTCCGAATCTAGTAAATACATGTCAATACTTGCTAGATCAAGGAGCAAGGGAAAGTAGGTATGTATACCAACCAATTTAGGAGTCGCCATGACACTCGTTTCCCACCTGGCAGCGTCCTGGAAGGTTTTATCTGTGAATGCTCTAATTTACCAAACGTCCCATTATAATCGTCATTAAAAAGTCCACTTCGTCATAACATAGTAATCACACGAGTTTAATTTTTTTCAACAGTTTAATATACGATTGATTGTGAAATATCAGACAAGATTCCACCAATTTCTCATTCAAAAATATGGATACAGATCTGAAAAGTGTTACTTATTCCATTGACAAATGCTTCCCTACATTTACCAGTATTGAAACGTGATATACTATCCCCCCAAAAAAGCTTCTGATTCGGGAACCTTCTTTAACGTCCATTGCATAGTATTCTCATCCTTTTTCTTTAGAGGAATAACCTGTAAATACCTCGAAAACTGATCGATGACTATTAAAAGATATTTATTACCTTCGTTATAAGGAGTGAGTTCAGATATGTCAGTCAGATCACTGCTAACGACGACACGAGATTTCAGAGATACGACGTTTCTTCTAGGGAATTTCTTCAGAGTGACTTTATGTGAAGTATAAGAGGGTTGACTCTGTAGGACATTTTTGACATCATCTTTAGTTAAATTCTTCTCAACCTTCCTCACATCTCTGAATAATGTATTTATACCGCTAAAACTGCCGGGGTATTCAACATTTTCGTATATCTTCCTCAATACCCATAGCTGCTACTTAGTCACCACTGTTGACAAATAACATGATATTCAGTTTCAACCGTCATATTAGTCCTGAGCTGTAAACTATCAGGTGTGCTAGCTGCGAGGTCAATCAGTAGATAATCGTACTATGCCTTCTTATATATCTCAGAGAATTCGCCACCTTCTGATGTCCGAGTAACTGACTGACCAACGCTTCTATTTGAATTATGTCTATTCTTCATTATATTGTAATGGGAGCAGTTGAGACTGATACTTCTGCTGAATTTACCCGAATGGAATACATTCAGCGTTGTGAACACGACGGAGATTGACGAATGCTGTCCAGCAGGAAACGCCTCTGTGACGTGTTTATTATCACTCGCTTCTTGAAAGCAGTCATCGAGAATGTATAACAGTCCCATGTCAGTCGTCCCTCAATCTTCCTGCTATAACTCGTTTCCTCGTAAAAGTTCCTAACAAGAGGTCCTTAATAGTCTTCTAGTCCCTTCCCCCCCCACCACACCTATTTTTCCCGCATCTCGTTTATTTAACTGTTTTTTTTTAAAGCGTTATTTCTTATCAACCACTCCTTGATACCCACTATGTTGATCAAGCATTCATAATCCTGTATGTTTACTGCATTAGTTCTTCAATCCGCTCGCTAGAACAGTTCCCGAGTCTCGTAGATATTCGATTGTACCAAAGGCGTAATGGATTTGGCTCTCATTAAACGATATAGGGGGGGGGGGGGAAAAAAAAGATAATAATAAAGGGAGGATTTCCACTTTCCTGAGTGATACGTTGCCTAATCCCGTTTAACGGTTACAACAGCTCTCTTCGTTTTACCAGCTTGAGGAGGAAGAGGTATAACTGATTTAACCAGGGTTGGAACTTTACGTCTATCTCCCGTGTTGTTTTTTGTTGTTTGTATGGTGTTTTTACGTTGCATGGAACCAGCGGTTATTCAGCAACGGGACCAACGGCTTTACGTGACTTCCGAACCACGTCGAGAGTGAACTTCTATCACCAGAAGTACACATCTCTCACTCCTCAATGGATCTCCCGTGTTGTAAATGCTGAGAGGAATCGATTTGCGGAGTTTCCACTTCCTAACACCTCATATTCACCTTTATTCCTATTACCATCCCCAGCTCACCGTCTTTACTATTACCAATGATTACCGATCACTTCCGATCTTCCTCCTCCTGCCCCTCTTTCTTTCATCAACCTTTCAGAAGCAATAGATCTATTCGCATATCCGTCCCAAATTATCATAGCAGGGTTGTACAGCAGCAACTCGGGAAAGTGTGATTTGCCAGAAAATAATCGAAGAGTATGAAGAGTAATTCTATAATATAGTAATCTACTGCGGGGTGAATGAACATCCAGTACAGAAGTACTCGTCTATAGGGAACAAGATCAGGGTTAGTAAAGAATGATAGAACTCATTGAATATATAGATCGAGGGACGACTGACATGGGACTGTTTGTTATACATTCTCGATGACTGCTTTCTAGAAGCGAGTGATAATCAACACGTCACAGAGGCGTTTCCTGCTGGACGGCATTCGTCAATCTCCGTCGTGTTCATAACGCTGAATGTATTCCATTCGGGTAAATTCAGTAGAAGTATCAGTCTCAACTGCTCCCATTACAATCTAATGAAGAATAGAGACATAGTTCAAATTGAAACTTTGGTCCGTCAGTTATTCGGACGTCAGAAGGGTGGCGAATTCTCTGAGACATATAAGAAGGCATTATCTCGTATCCAGTAGTACGATTATCTACTGATTGACCTCGCAGCTAGCACACCTGATATTTTACAGCTCAGGACTAATATGACGGGTAAAACTGAATATCATGTTATTTGTCAATAGTGGTGACTAAGTAGCAGCTACGGGTATTGAGGAAAATATAAGAAAATGTTGAATACCCCGGCAGTTTTAGCGGTACAAATACATTATTCAGAGATGTGAGGAGGTTGAGAAGAATTTAACTAAAGATGATGTCAAAAATGTCCTACAGAGTCAACCCTCGTGTACTTCACATAAAGTCACTCTGAAGAAATTCCCTAGAAGAAACGTCGTATCTCTGAAATCTCGTGTCGTCGTTAGCAGTGATCTGATTGACATATCTGAACTTACTCCTTATAACGAAGGTAATAAATATCTTTTAATAGTAATCGATCAGTTTTCGAGGTATTTACAGGTTATCCTCAAAAGAAAAAGGATGAGAATACAATGCAATGGACGTTAAAGAAGGTTCCCGAATCAGAAGCTTTTTTGGGGGGATAGTATATCACGTTTCAATACTGGTAAATGTAGGGAAGCATTTGTCAATGGAATAAGTAACACTTTTCATATCTGTATCCATATTTTTGAATGAGAAATTGGAGGAATCTTGTCTGATATCTCACTATAATCAATCATTATTAAACTGTTTGAAAAATAAAAATAAACTCAGTACAATGACTATGTTATGACGGAGTGGATTTTTTAATGACGAATATAATGGGACGTTTGGTAAATTGAGCATTCACAGCTAAAATCTTCCAGGACGCTGCCAGGTGGGAAACGAGTGTCATGGCGACTCCTAAATCGGTTGGTATACATACCTACTTTCCCTTGCTCCTTGATCTAGCAAGTATTGACATGTATTTACTAGATTCGGAGGATTTGAGAATTAGGTTAGAAATGGCCAATAACAGCTGAATTTTGGGTATAGATATAAATGAAGAATTGAACCATTTGGACGTGGAGAAGGCAAAAATTATGGAATAATAGGGTTACCCCACGCTATAACGCCATGTCTGCTTCTGACGAGGCTATATACAGTAAATAAAAACGTATATCATCGGAACGAATGAATCATCTATAATAATCGATCAGCGTTTGGAACGTGTATTCCAAAAAGTTAACAGTCGCCTTGGTTAATATCAAGACTTTGTCGGGAGAATATGCCAGGAACAGGTTATATTTCGAACACTGCGAGTTAAGTAAATATACGTATCACTATTAACGGGAACATTATAATTATATAATATTCGAGTACATTCCCCGGGAGAATAACGCAATTATCTTACAAAACACAGAAGGCAATCGGGGCGGGGCATGAAAACATGATCACTTACAATGCTTTTAAAAGAGGAGATATATTTTCTATTTTAGTTTCACGACTAGGTTAAGTATATCTTAATTTAACCAGACCTCTGAACTGATTAACAGCTCTCCTAGGGCTGGCCCGAAGGATTAGATATTTTTTACGTGGCTAGGAACCAATCGATCACCTAGCAACGGGACCAACAGCTTATTGTGGGATCCGAACCACATTAAATCGAGAAATGATTTTCTATCACCAGAAATAAATTCCTCTGGTTCAGCGTTGGCCGAGCTGAGAATCGAACTTCGGAACACTGGATTGGTAGCCGAGCGTGAAATCCACTCGTCCAACGAGGAACAAGGATATGGGGGATTCGCTACCGGTCGAAATTTCCGCTAGTATAAGTATAAATATCAGATTGGCAGGGCCAGTGGTTAAAGCCTCACATGGTTATGTTTTTGGGGATACGGAAGGTATTTTATCAATCTATTCAGATAGAATCATTCAGTGCGATGTTAGAGGGTGAAATGGATGGATACCAGAGAATTAAAAATGTCTTTACAAGATGCGTTTATTTAGGAATATACGACTCAGTTGATGTAGGAGGTTATGTTACTGTTCAGTAGAAATAAACCTTTAGTCTTTACATCGAACACTTTAGAGTCATCTTCGGGTATTATAATATAGGTCACTGGGTAGAGAATTAGAAATCTCTTTAAATGACACGTTAGGGCCGTTAATTAGATGTTTAAGATATTTGCCTTAGATGATGTAGGAAGATTTATATTACTGTTAAGTAGAAATAAACCTTTAGTCTTTATATCTAATAACACTTTAGTCATCTTCATGTATTAATAAAATAGTTCACTAGGTATGTTTCTACGTGGAAAGGTAACCTAGAAATTTTATTATCTCTTTGACAGCTACGCTATCGAACTTGAATTGTATTTGCAAGGATTTTTCAGATTTCTGTGTAATCATTCTGAATATACCCTTTACGAAGTTAAAAGACAGTTACAACCGGATACTTCACATAAGTGCGGACTTTGCGTTCTGTTTTCCGTACACTGCGCCAGTCATTATGGAATAATAAGGAATATACTATTGGGTATGAAAGAGGTTTTATCACTTCACTATTTACACAGGAGTGATCGGTGGTAACGAGATACTATTTCAAATATTCCAAAAAGACGAAATGTTCAGATTGAAAGTCGGGTAGTAAGAAGAGTCATGACTGATAACGAATGTTCAAAGCGGAGGGGATAGACGCTTCGAGGATAGATGACACTCTGTATCCACTCCGGGAGAGGGGTATAAATTCTGTCATGTTATACCTGTGCATCATCATCACCAAGCAGAGAATGGAGGGTAGCAGTGGTACCACCCGTGAAACGGGTTCTTTTACGTTAATACGACACCCGTGCTAACATTGGTGGACACAGTTTACGAATCGCTAGATGAAGCTATTGAATACTTGGCGAGCAACCTTGAAGATAGGCTCAACTTGAGCCAGGGTTCGGGTTGGCTCATCACGTCGCTACACAGCGTACAAATCAACATCTCCTGGCAAGAAATGGTGAACCTAGCAAACTTTAAAGAGTATCCCGCTGGAGTCAGGGGCGGCAGCGATACTAAGGGGGTTAGGGATGATGTCACTCTCAAGACGAATGAGTTCCCTCTAGCTATACATCACATGAACGTAACCCTCCAAGATCTATCCCTTACACTAAAAGCTTATTGGAAAAGTTTAATGTGAAGCTCCTTAAAAAAAATGTCAAACTGGTAGGCACAAACTTGCCAGTGCAAAACCACTTATTTGCCTTCCCCTGTTGCAAACATTAATAAGGCTCGGTCTAGAAGTCGACGTGATAAGAAAAGTTTACAAGTTCAAACAAGTATTTTATTCAAACAAGTATTTTATTTAAGGGAATACATCACAGAGAATGAGGAGAGGAGAGCGAAAGAATCAGACCCTGACAAGAGGAACACCATCAAAATCTTGATGAACAGTCTTTTTGGTGTGACCATTACAAACCCTTTGAACTATTCCACCAGGACTTAGAATTTTTTTACTCATATTTATATTTATGTGCAATGGTGGTTTTTTCATCCGTATAGTATTTCTTGAGCCAAAAATGGGTTGGATATTTTCAAGGGGTAAAGCAAAACCACGGTCCTCCTATCCGAAGAGTTATTCATGAACCATTGTGGGGTTCTTTTCTGAACTAGGAGTGAAATATTTAGTGGTTTTCCCGTGGATTCGTTAATGATCAACGCAAGTGAGGTTAAGATAAAGGCAAGCTCATGGGGTTTATCGCCTGTGAGCAGAATTGGGGGTCGGGTGTTGAGGTTGAGCCAAAATGGGGTCTTTTTTCCTACTATTATGGAAAGTTAGAAACCATTTCTGGAAAGAACAATGTAGTCTTATATGCTGTTGCTTTCGCAATGCATATCATCCTCTCCGTAACTGTATGAAGTGTTGTAAAATTGTTTGCAATATTTTTAGATTCCTTATTTTGCTTAGTTAGTAGTATGTCCAGATTTCGCATAAACATAATTTAAAAGTTAAGAATAACGAAGTATATGAGAAGAAAGAGAAATAGCATTGTCTGTTCGATCGAAACAGGAATATAGCTGTCATCACTTGGGGCCGCGTCGTTCCAATTTTATATATATATATATATATATATATATATATATCTATATATATTATATATAGATATATATATATATATATAAATATCTATATATATATATATATATATATATATATATATATATATATATATTATATTACATATATATATATATTATATATATTGTTACAAACCTCTGGGGTTCAGTACAGGTTCTTAGGTACTTTATTTTGCTAGGATCGTAGACAGTATATGCAAACCCATGTTCAAGGAAAGCAGGCACAAAAACACTCCAGAAAAACTTAACAGTATTTATTACAAAACAGAAATAATTTAAATCAGCCTTGCGGGTTCAAGTAAAATACACACAACAATACAGCTTAAAGCAAGAGGACTAAATACCAGGTCCTCAACGAGCCACAAGGCACCCTACAGCTAAACATCTAAACCCTAACCAAAATTCAGAGGAGAATAAATATTTCATAAATCTGTGAGGATCCAAATATATGCCGGCCAAAACTATCCTAAATAACAAAAGGCTGAAGGAAGTGGAAGATATCAAAACAAGGAAAACCTTAAATTTACCTACCTAGCCATACAACTAAAGATATAGAATATTATCTACCAATAATCAATAAGGGCAACAATAAACTTATACACAAGTAAAAACTATGACAATGTATACGTATATATAATATATGTACTGCACGTACACTGACAGTTCTAATAATCCTTACGTCAGGGATGTCGGGCCGAACTAGGAGTCCATAGCGAGCACAAAACTGCTACCAAAGGGATGAACACGATCGCCAGGACAACAGGGGTATAAGGCTCCTCGAAGGAAACAACAGCTATACTGTCTTACCTGGCGATTGCCTCCCTACGTTTACTCCTCACGAGCTAGCGCTCACACACATCCCGAAGAAATGCAGAAGGACGAAGGCAGAAGTGGCAGGTGAATCCGTAATCAGTACCGTGGGATCCAGCGACGGTACCAATTTCCCGTGGGCTCCTCCGACGGATAAGGGGTAATACGAGAAGTCGCAAATAGCTTACGCTTCTGCGGAACCCTTAAAGCGGACACTATGGTCGCAAGTGAACGAAGAGCCGTGATCTACAGCACCAGAGTCGCAGGTGACTAAGGCACCTACGAACGGTCGTGAGGAAAGATTCCAACAGCGCCGTTTCCAAAATAAACTGCCAAAAGGTCGTCCTCCAATAATCCACAAAAGCTGCTCAAGGGGATGGTATGACAAGGAGCGTTCCAAAGCCCGAACTTCCGCGGGCAGACCATCAACGTTCACAGTACAGCTACGAACCATCCACCGTAGCTCAAAAACAAATCACAAAACAATCGTTAGAACGATAGTTCACAGAAACAAACAAGGGAGGAGGAGGCGCTCAATAACACAAAAACTCTTACATTAACTAACAAGCATTTGGCTGCTTAAGCAAAAGAACACTTAAAAGTAAACAAGGCTGATTTAACAAACTTGATAAATAAAAAACAAAAAACTACGTTATTTAATACCTTCCTCCCCCAAAACAAAAAAAATTATTCACATAGAATACATTTTTTTTTAAACCTAAGCAAAAATGCTGAAAAGGAATTAACTTAAAACATTTCAAAGTAATCAATACACATGTACAAAAAGAAAGGACAAAGTAACTATTCCAAATCTCTGGAAATAGATACTCAGCAAAATAATAATATACAGAATAACAACAACAAAAAAAATCATAGTCACAAAGTAAACTTACCAAAATAGGCAACAGGGAACCTCAGATTAGACTGTCCCCACAGTTCCATAAGCATACAGCTAGAAACCCTCCTATCATCTAACTGGGAGGGAGAGTCTACAAAGGCTAAGAAATACTAACTACCCAAAATCCTAAAGAAGTTAGGTATAACAAACTAAGCTAAAGCTGAATACTCATACACACAACCTCTTGCACCACACACTTACCAAAAGTTTTTTATACAACCCGAGGAAAAAAAACAAAACGAGAAGGGCGAGGGGAGCAGAGGAAAAACTCACGACTACATCCGAGAGAGAGCATCAGGAATACGGTTATCAGAACCTTTTATATGTTTTATCACCAGCGTGAACTCCTGTAACTGCAGGGCCCAACGCAAAATCCTCTGATTAGAACCCTTCATTCGTTCAATGAAGACGAGGGGATTATGGTCGGTCCAAATCTCTATGGGATAAGAAAAATTTGTTACATAGGGCTTAAAGTGGAGTAACGTACGAACCAGGGCCAAGGGGCTCCTTTTCGATAGTAGAGTATTTTCTCTCAGCCGCTAAAAGTTTCTTACTAAAATAAGATATGGGACGAACTTCTCCAGCCTCATCTCTCTGAAAGAGGACTCCTCCAATTCCAACGTCACTAGCGTCAACAGCAATAATAAATGGTTTCTGAAAATTAGGAGACATTAGAATAGGATTGGACACCACATCAACCTAAGCTTTATGAAACTCTTTTCACACTGAGGTGACCACTCAAATTTACGACCATTTTCCAATAGTTTAGTAAGCGGCTGAGCAATGTCTGAGAAGTTCCGGACAAACCTACGATAATACCCCAACATACCCAGGACTCTCCGGACCTCTCTGACATTGCACGGCCTCTTCAAATTTAAAACAATGGCCTCTATATTAGCTTGTTTGGGGGCACTGAACCCAAAACCCACTTTACATGGCCCAAATAGCATACTCTGGCCTTACCAAACTCACATTTACCAAGGTTCACAACAAGACCGGCAGCTCTCAGGGCTTCAAACACTTTTGTTTTTTAACCTTACCATATGCGTCTGCCAGTCGTTGCTGTGAACCACCAAATCATCTATATATATTTCCACCCCTTCCAAGCCACAAATGACCCTATTCATTAGTCGCTGGAAGGTGCAAGCTGCATTTTTCATCCCAAAGGGCATCACTTTACACTCGTAAAGCCCAAAGGGAGTTACAAAGGCAGAAATTTCACGGGCTCGATCAGACAGGGGAACCTGCCAATACCCTTCAACAAATCCAACTTTGTTATAAACTTGGAGGACCCTATCTGATCGAGACAATCATCTATACGAGGTAAAGGGAAGGAGTCATTTTTAGTGTGAGTATTTACCTTACGATAGTCGACGCACATTCGGAACTTTCCGTCAGGTTTTTTTACGAGGACTATTGGAGAACTCCAGGGACTCACCGAAGGTTGAATGAGGTCATGCTCCAGCATATACTTAATTTCCTTATCAACAATGTCCCTCTTCATTGGATTTAATCGATAAGGAGACTGCTTTACCGGGGAAGGGGAAGCACTGCCCACATCGACATCATGCTGGAGCAAGCTCGTTCGTCCTGGCGCATTCTGAAATAACTCTGGGAAGGCAAGGATTAATTCCATAACATCACTTCTCTGATTAGTCTCCAGATGCTCTAATCCCTCCTTTAAAATTTCTAAGTTCTGAACATTGTCAAATAGAGAGCATCAGAAGACACCTGACCAACCAAATTTACAAAATCATCCGTAGGAGGCTCTACCACTACCACAGATACTGGTTCATAAACAATAGCCAAAGGGTCCTTACCACAGGAAGTATAAGACTTCAATCTATTTATATGAAATACCCGGCACTTTCGTTTGGTCCCGGGGGCTTCAACCTCATAGTTTACCTCAGACAGCTTTCTCAAAACCTTCCAAGGTCCCTTATACCTTGGCTCAAGAAAGTTGTGTCCGAGTCTATACTTAATACCAAAACCAATTCCCCGGGCACAAACGAACGTACCTTTGTCTTTTTGTCAAAATTAATTTTCATGGCAGCTTGGGAAGAAGCCAAATTCTCTCGTGCAAACTTCCAAGCCAGAGATAGCTTTCTCCTTAAGGTTTCCACAAACTCACCAACATTCATCTCTCCTCTTTGTCCAGACTCAATCACCTCATGGACTATCTCCAGAGGACCACTTTATCTTGTGACAAATACCAACTCGAAGGGAGCGACACCTGTGGACGAGTTAGGGTGATTCCGTATGGCAAAGAGAGCAAAGGGAAGCCCTTTATCCCCCAATCCTCTCCTTGCTCATAACAATATTTCTTTAATTTAATACAACATTTAAGGGTCTGAGTGGGAAATCTTTCAACCACACCCTGACTCTCTGGATGATAGGGTACGCTGGTAATGTGCTGAATGGCCAGTTCAGCACACTTACCCCGAAATACCCTACTTGTGAAATTAGTTCCACAATCAGACTGAATAGTACGAGGCAAACCATATCTAGAGAAAAACTCTGAGTTTCTCGAACACCGCACGAGAAGTAATCCTCCTCATAGGGAATGCATCAGGAAACCTAGATGCTCTGTCCATAACTGTCAGGAGATGGGTAAACCCTGACTTAGTCCTAGGTAAAGGCCCAACCACATCAATCACCAACTCCACAAAAGGTTCTCCAATTGCTGGAATCGGATTTAAAGGGGCTTTTGGAATTGGTTGATTGGGTTTTCCCATCACCTGACATGCTTCACAACTATTCACAAACCATTTTACTGAAGACTTTAAGCCTGGCCACCAAAAATATTTAGCTAACCTACTAAAAGTTTTACACACACCAAAGTGGCCAGAAAAAGAGTCTTCATGTGCCAATTTCAAAACTGAATCTCTGAACTGAGTAGGGACCACTATCTGTTCGTTTCGAGATGTTATATCAAGGGCATGAGAGGAAGGGCGACTAACTCTATATAACACACCTTTTATAACAAAATCGTGGTCTAGTCAAATCACTCTTATCACCCAGTTCAAAATTGAACTCTTCCTTCTGAGCTTCAATAAACTTTGAACGATCCCAATCAGGTTTCAATAACTTACCAAAAAGCTTATCACTACTACTAACTACAGACCCGGGCCTTTCTACTTCTACAGCTAAACTACTTAAATGTAAATCTCATCATCATCATTTAACAAATCTACTGCCTTTGCAGCAGCTCGTGTCGTTACAGCCACTGGACAAGCATTCAAAGACAAAATTGGAAACAATTCACGTCCCTTGTCATCCAACATGTCATTACCCAGTATACCATCTATGCCTGGGATTGGTAGGCTTTCTACAACAGCTAATTCTGTCTTCCTATTATAACCAGGGAAGGCCAATTCCACCTCAACTAAAGGTGCCGATACCATCGTGTTCGGGAAACCTCCCAAAACCACAAAATCACCTGAATTATTAACTAGGCCCTTCAAAGATTCCTTCAATACCAGAGACCGAGCAGCCCCAGTATCCCGCAAAAACTTCACCTTTAGGGTTTTCGATTCGGTAATCAATTTGCCAAGCCAAATATATTTATCATAAAGTCATAAATCCCTACTAGATAAAGAACCAACATTTTCCCCCTTGCTACAACCATCATTAGCCATCAACACTGGTGGATTCTCAACCTGAGACTTATTAGACATAGGGTTATTTGATATTAGAGCTACCGGATTATTATTGTTTCTTTGGAGGTACTTCCTCTCGGCGTTACACTGTGCTTGAAAATGTCCTGGTTCATTGCACCAGAAGCAGGTCCTTCTTACTCTATTACCATTACCAGAAGTTAACTTATTACTTTTGGAGAAGACTCTAGTGTAAGATCCACTTGAGCCCTCTCCCTGAGCATCTCCAGTCCTATTCTTGTGCAGATTCCCCTGGACATGATTATTTCCCGGACCACCTAATTTCTTTTGAAAATTATTTGACTTACCAGGCTGAAAATTAACTACAGATCCAAGATTACCTGACCCGGCCCGATGAGTCAATACAAATTCATCCGCTATCTGGGCAGCCTTACCCAAACTGACTGCTTTAACCTCTTCAAGATAAATTCTTAATTCCTTGCTACAAGCCTTTTTAAACTCTTCTAGCAACATAAGCTCTCTCAAGGAGGAGAAGGAGACCACTTGACGACTCTTAAGCCAGTCTTCAAACTGCTCCTCCTTGAGACGAGCAAATTCCACAAATGAGAGAGAGACAGGTTTAGTAAAATTACGAAACTTAAGGCGATAGGCCTCAGGCACCAAGTCGTAAGCCTTAAGAACTATTGCCTTAACCTTATTATAGTCCCTAGCTACACATTCATCTAAAGCATTGTATACCCGAATTGCCTTGCCCACTAGCCTGCATTGAATCAAGACTGTCCACATCTCTGGGGGCCAAGACAACCGGGTAGCCACACGCTCAAACGCCTTAAAAAATTCTGGGACGTTTCCCTCGTCAAATACAGGGACCAATTTCAACGCTGCCCCTATGTTAAATTTATCCTGAGAGGACCCAGTGGGAGTACTAAAGTGATTTGGGGAACCTCTTAACCTAGCCATTTCCAAGTTGATTTTAGCCATAGCCAACTCATGCTTCCTCGCCCTCTCTTTCTCCTCAAACTCTAGTTTCATCAACTCTATTCTTTTACAAATAACATCATATTCACTGTTCTCCTGGGACTTTACAGGCTGTACCGGAGCTACCTCAACATGGACAGAATTCTCTGGCAAAAATGGGTTCAATGATACTTCAGGTTTTGAAGGAAAATTAGCGTGTCCTTCAAAAAGGGTACCAGTCCTAGGGGGATCCTCAAATAATGAAAAACCAGGATTTACACTCACACTACCTTCTTGCTCTTCATCACTACTAGCAACACTATCAAATTCCTCAACTAAATGCTCACCCTCAGCTAGGCCCTGAGCTACCCTGTTTTTTACGGCCTCTAACAAACACGCTTTTGTCTCAGCTGCCTTAAATGGTATTCCCAGCCAACGAGCACAACTTACCAGATATTCTTTGTTCAGAATGGATAAGTGTTTTAAGCAATCTGCTGACCCTAAAAATTCAGCGGGGTCAAAAATAAACTCCTCCATGATAATCAACCAAAACAAAGAGGGGGGAAGGTAACCACCTACTCAAAACAAATACTGCCAAATCCCCCAAAGTGCTGTGCCGCAAACCAAAAACACAGAGTACACCTGTGTACGATCCTGTCACGGTCGCCAAATTGTTACAAACCTCTGGGGTTCTAGTACAGGTTCTTAGGTACTTTATTTTGCTAGGATCGTAGACAGTATATGCAACCCATGTTCAAGGAAAGCAGGCACAAAAACACTCCAGAAAAACTTAACAGTATTTATTACAAAACAGAAATAATTTAAATCAGCCTTGCGGGTTCAAGTAAAATACACACAACAATACAGCTTAAAGCAAGAGGACTAAATACCAGGTCCTCAACGAGCCACAAGGCACCCTACAGCTAAACATCTAAACCCTAACCAAAATTCAGAGGAGAATAAATATTTCATAAATCTGTGAGGATCCAAATATATGCCGGCCAAAACTATCCTAAATAACAAAAGGCTGAAGGAAGTGGAAGATATCAAAACAAGGAAAACCTTAAATTTACCTACCTAGCCATACAACTAAAGATATAGAATATTATCTACCAATAATCAATAAGGGCAACAATAAACTTATACACAAGTAAAAACTATGACAATGTATACGTATATATAATATATGTACTGCACGTACACTGACAGTTCTAATAATCCTTACGTCAGGGATGTCGGGCCGAACTAGGAGTCCATAGCGAGCACAAAACTGCTACCAAAGGGATGAACACGATCGCCAGGACAACAGGGGTATAAGGCTCCTCGAAGGAAACAACAGCTATACTGTCTTACCTGGCGATTGCCTCCCTACGTTTCTCCTCACGAGCTAGCGCTCACACACATCCCCGAAGAAATGCAGAAGGACGAAGGCAGAAGTGGCAGGTGAATCCGTAATTCAGTACCGGATCCAGCGACGGTACCAATTTCCCGTGGGCTCCTCCGACGGGAATAAGGGGTAATACGAGAAGTCGCAAATAGCTTACGCTTCTGCGGAACCCCGTAAAGCGGACACTATGGTCGCAAGTGAACGAAGAGCCGTGATCTACAGCACCAGAGTCGCAGGTGACTAAGGCACCTACGAACGGTCGTGAGGAAAGATTCCAACAGCGCCGTTTCCAAAATAAACTGCCAAAAGGTCGTCCTCCAATAATCCACAAAAGCTGCTCAAGGGGATGGTATGACAAGGAGCGTTCCAAAGCCCGAACTTCCGCGGGCAGACCATCAACGTTCACAGTACAGCTACGAACCATCCACCGTAGCTCAAAAACAAATCACAAAACAATCGTTAGAACGATAGTTCACAGAAACAAACAAGGGAGGAGGAGGCGCTCAATAACACAAAAACTCTTACATTAACTAACAAGCATTTGGCTGCTTAAGCAAAAGAAACTTAAAAAGTAAACAAGGCTGATTTAAACTTGATAAATAAAAACAAAAAACTACGTAATTTAATATATATATATATATATATATATATATGATATATATATATGATATATAATATATATCTATATATATATAGGATAATATTATATTTATATAAAATATATATATAAATAGTATATTAGATATATATAATATATTATAATAACATTGACGAAACGGAATTTCATTCAAGGAAAATTCTATAACATATATTTTATTTTAAAAGACTTTTATTGTTTTAAATAGCGTAATAATAAATGTTATTTATGATTGTAATCTCACTTTCTCTCTACTTACTGTTTTGAAAGAGATTTTTTACGATAATTAACTGGTCTCTCTTGTTCCAAACCGTCTACCCCAACCATTTTAGGGTGAGGTCCACTGACCATTTTCCCTTATGAAGAGAGAAGTGTTCTCATTCTGAGCTTTGGAACCGTGGTTTCATTATCTCTCTCTCTTCTCTCTCCCTCTCTCGCGAGAGAATTTTGATTTCACATTAACGTAAAGAATTTATACTTAGTGACTGGTCACTTGTAATTTTAGATTTCGTATTTCTTGGATTTATTTAATATTGCTTAGTGCTTATTGTGGAATCTGAACAACAAACACCTATACAAGTGTGTAACGGCGCCTTCCTTTTTTGGAACATGGTAAATTTTTTTTAATGTGAATTATGAAGCTAGCTGTAGCAAACATAAAAACAGATTTACAGTGGTTTGGTGAAACTTAAAAGATATTTACAGTGGTTTGGTAAAACTTAGAAACATTTACAGTGGTTTGGTTTAACTATTTCATTTTTTACACATTGCAAATTTTTATGTTCTGTGTTTATTTCTTTTGAAGTGATTTTTGTGCATGTAACCATTTTTCTTATTGAAGTAACTTTTTGTGCATTTGTCCATTTTTCTGGTTGAAGTGTGTTTTTTTTTATTCTGAGTGATTAATGCTTTCATTTTGCAATTTTGGTATTTTCCACACTTTTGTGTTTTCATTTGCATTCACAATTTGATTTAAGTTATTCTTCTTCTTTCTCCACAAGCTTGTCCCTATTTAGGGTCGCTGTAATGGTTCTTCAACACACTCTTCCATCTCCCTCGGTCCAGTGCATCCTCCTCCTTAATTGTCTTCATTAATTAATCGTTGCATATTTAGTTGAATTTAACACTAGTGAATTAATTTGCATTTTCTTAGAATTCTTTTCAAGGCTTATTGGTGTTTAGCACTTTTGAATTAATTTCCAAATTTTAGTTACTACCTAACACTTTTAAATTTCAATTGGATTAGTTAATTTTCTTGATTTTGGGTGATTAATTAATTTTGATTTGATTTTACTTAATAATTCAAGAATTAATTAAAATTTGTGTTGTTTTAAAGTAACAGCAAATTTCCCTGAGATTGTGAATTTCACTTATAAATTTTGAGTTTAATAATAAATTTGTTGTATTTAAAATTATTAAAAGTGTTTTCTTTTTCACCAGTATATTTAATTTGGTATTGGGTCAGAGTGTCGAAAGACAGAGTGTCGAAGGACAAAGTGTCGAAGGACAAAGTGTCGAAGGACAAAGTATCGAAGGACAAAGTGTCGAATGGACAAAGTGTCGAACTGACAATGTGTCGAACAGACAATGTGTCGAAATGACAAAGTCGAAGATAGAGAGTGAGAGAATGTCAACACTTTGAGGTCCAATAGAAGATGGTTCTGTGATGGAACCTTCAAGCCGGCTCCTAATGGAAAACAACTATATACCATTCATGGTCTTATTGATCAAAATATGACTTTACCGTTAGTGTACTGCATTACCGATAAAACAAAGATGAGACTACTTATTCCATTATTTTGAGTTTTTGCATGAAAAGCAATTAAATCCTGCTTCCATACTGCTGATTTGAACGCTCGGCCATCAACCAAATGAGGACAATTTTCCCGGAAGCCACAATTTATGGATGCTTCTTTCACTTCGGGCAGTGTCTGTGGAGGAAAATCCAAGCCCTTGGGTTGCAGATATGGTATAACGAGCGCAATAATGCTTTTATTATAAAGCAAATACAGGCCCTCGCATTTGTTCCTCCCTGTGATGTTTGTGCTCTGTTCAATAAGTTAATGGAGTCTTTTGATGAAGAAACCGATGAAATATTAGGAGAATTTTTACAATATTTTGAAGCTACATGGCTGGGAATCGTTCAGAGGGGAAGGAGAAGAAAGCCATTGTATGAAATTGACTTATGGTCAGTTCACGAAAGAGTGGCAAACGATTTGCCTAGGACCAATAACTCCGTTGAAGGTTGGCATAATGCATTTCATAGAAGAGTGAAGATTTGCCACCCTACAGAGGACAAGCTTTTACGAAAACTACGTATGGAGCAGGCCAGTACTGAAATTATTCTAGAGCAAATTCGACAAGGCCGAGACGTAAGAAAAAATAAAAAAAAATATGCTATCCTTAACTTAAGACTAAAAAGTATTGATGCAAGTTTTTTTAATACATTAATATATTTGTATTTTCATATTTTATATTTTTTCTTAAATAAAATTCTTATGTTTTTAATTAAGCTGATATTGATGAATAATTGTAATTCTTTACTGATAAGTTTTTTTTAAACATCAATGCATTTGTATTTTCATACTTTTATATTTTCACATAAATAAAATTTTTAATGCTTTTAGGCTAATATTGATGAATGGTTGTAATTCTTTGATAGAAAAGTTTTTTTTAATACATCAATACATTTTATTTTCATATCTTATATTTCCTTATAAATAAAATTTTGAATACTTTACTTTTGTTTGAATGACATCGAATGTAATTTTGATAACTAATTTGACAATTGGATACTTTATTTTGTCTCTTTCTCTCTAGAATCAATATGTAAAGGATATATCAATGTAAACATTGTTATATAGTTAAAGGTTAATTTGATAACAACTCATTTCAGTCCGTAGTCAATTGGATATTTTTATCTTCTCTCCTCTCTCTACTCTCTCTTCTCTCTCTCTCTCTATCTCTCTCTTCTCTCTTCCTCCTCTCTCTCTCTCCGGATTTATCATTTGACACTGGCAGTTCGACACTTTGTCTGTTCGACAGTTTGTCCTTCGACATTTTGACATTCTGTCCGCACACGATTTAATTTTATTTAGGTACAAATATAGAGTGGCAATTGAGCTGCTTTCCTTCAATTTCATTGAAGTGAGTTAGAATCAGGGAAGTACTTAGACTTTTAAAATCAGGGAAATACTTGGACTTCTGAAGTTGTTGATGGAGTGATGCCCTTTAATTAATTCAATTACATATAAGATTACCTCACACCTGTTTTAATGAATCTAGTCTGATTTTCTGCAATACTGGTAAGTTGTTTAAGGGATCACTGTTGCCTTTACAGTATTCAGTCGTGTTTTACCTGTGATGAAGGTTCAGGTGTCTGGCTGTTGTGAGGTAATTATTTCATGATTGATAAGTGTAGTAACCAGATACTTGGCACTTCGTCACACTACCCCCACCAAGACTGGTTCACTTTCATTTTTTTTGCAAATGGGATTTAAAAGCTCTCTTTAGAAGAAAGGATCCTTTTTCATATATCTAAGAAGATATACTGCAATTTTGCCATTTTTCGGCAATAGTTGTCGTCGTGGTTTGACGTAATGCAGAGTCCATGATCTACTAAGTTCACTTTAGGCATATGTATAAAATTAAGTATTCATGTCTTGTGATTAATTTATTGAGTATTATTATTTATGTATTAAAAAATATGTACATTAATATATCCATAAGCCGGTGTTATCTATGGAACATTGAGAGCTTATGTACTTTAAGTTCTATTTTATACCTTTTTGTTTTTGTAATCACTTACGACAGGGCCAGACCCTGCTTCTCTTGAGTTTAATTAAATATCTTCAAAATTTTGGAAACTACATTAATACAAAAAACTGATGATCCATCGTCTACTGGGCATCTTGCACAAAAACATTATATGACTCAGATAATGTTTAATTTTTTATCAAAGCACAATGGTTTAACCCGTATCTTCCAAATACCGACGTGTCATTATCATAAATGAATATTGGTCTCAGCAGCTCTTAAAAATGAATGTGCACGACAGGGTTCTAAAATGGTTTAAGCTTAGTATATCATAATGACATGATGATTGAGACTCATATCAAGAACAGGACAAAATGACCAAGAATGGACATCTACTGTAGTAATTATTTGGTTTGGAGAGTCTCTACTCATTCTGAAATTTAATATACTTTTTTTCTCATATATGGAAAGGTGAGTAAATAAGTTTAAGGCGTGCGAGTATTCCAATGTGAAAGCATTAGCCTTCTGCATTTTTTTAAATTTCATTTTCATTCATTCACCACGCGATTGACCTTTTTGGTCCCATTTTTTGGCCTCTGATCTAGATCTGGTATTTGACTTTTAATCCTTCGGGCCAGACCTAGTATAAGAGCTGATGGTCAGATCAATGGTCTGGTTAAACCACGTAATAATAATAAATAATAATAATAATAATAAATAATAATAAATAATAATAATAATAATAATAATAATAATAAATAATAATAATAATAATAATAATAATAATAATAATAATAATAATATAAATAAATAATAATAATAATAATAATAAATAATAATAATAATAACAATAATAATAATAATAATAATAATAATAAATAATAATAATAATAATAATAATAATAATAATAATAATAATAATAATAATAATCTGCAATCAATGATAACTGACATTAGTTGAAAATATAGTTAGTGTCAAAAAAAGAGGAAAGGATAGTTTAATCTTTATTGGAAGCATTTTTCTTGGCATTTTCATGAAACAAAGAAAATATATTTCGTTTATTCCTAGACTACAAACCTTTCTCATACATTTTTGTTATGAAAGGCGAGATAAACTTGTCCTTCAGCAGATATACAAAATAATTCCGAATACATTTTTCGTACAAGTTTTGCTATTGTTATAAAAGTTACAGACGAAACAGAAAACTATGCCTTTCAAAGTTATGGTTTCAAAAATAGCTATGAATGCAACCCACTCCAAGTTCCCATATGCTATTGAGACGCAGATTGCTGTTAGATGATACCGTCTACCCAGTTTTTTTTTTTACTACGCCACTACTCATTATTATAACAATATTCACATCTACAAATGCACACCTCTTGAGTTTGTAATTTACCAGCTATTAATCGACACGCCAAAACAGCACCATCTAGTCATTTTTGTGAACTTGTAGAATGAGAGGGGATTTTTTTTCATCTCCCTACATCCGTTCAAAACAGGTTTGTGCTTTCCGAAGAATGTTGCAAAAAAAAAAAAAACAAAAAAACAAAAAAAAAAAAAAAAAAAAAAAAAAAAAAAAAAAAGTAAGTTTCAGTCATTGTCTGATGGCCGTCTTTTCGGAGAATTTCACGAACACACCTGCGGCCTCTCTCAGATATGGAAAACAGCATCTGGTCCGCTTTCGTTGATATCTTCGCACAGAAGTTCTTCTGGTTCTCTTTTCCTCCTTTTCACAATGACCATCACTGCCACAATAACAGCGACAAGGATTAACGAGCCAATAATAAGAGTGATCTCATTCAGCACCATTCCCCAGACTGCTCCTGCTGCTGCTGATCTTGAGGAGAGAGATTCTCGAAAGCTTCAAATGCGTCGATACCGTTCCGTGCGCATCCACATCCATGGCTGAAACCGACGCCGGCGGCCTCTGAGGATTGCAATCACTGCTGTAATACAAAGAACCATCCACTCGGACGCTGACATGAGTAGGGTTGGTGAAGGACAGTGACTTTTGCAGCCTCAAAACGCCATCGACATACACAGAAAATGTGTTTTCGAGGATCAGGTCAGGTAAAATATGCTGCTGATCTTCGACCGAAGGCTGCAAATCTACTTTGTACCAAGTTTTCGTGGAGGGGACGATATCTTGTCCCAGTTCAAGGTGGTCGCTCACTTCACCTATGACCCACGATGATCCATTTGAGTTTGTGAAAGGTATTACGAAATGTGACATCTTGAATTCGATCTTCCTGAAGATTCGGTCTGGCTTGATAAAGAACGTGAAGGTTGGGGTTGTGTACAATATTAACTCACACGGGGAAAAGTTCGCCGACACGTGCATTACTCTGCATCCATTGCTGTACTTTAAGGTTTTAGGGCACCTTTCCACATCGCAAGACACAAAAACCACCAATAACAGAATTAGCGGCCATATTCTCGACAGGAATCCAGGCTCTCCCATTTTCTAAGCCGAAAACAGAGGTTAATTCTTCTTTATAAAATAATGTTGTAGCATTGGACAAAAATGCTGTTAACAAAGAGTATGTTCCTCCACTTATGATAGTTAAATATTATTAAGACAAATAAGCTCCAGAACTGTGTTTGCGAGTAATGGAACTCGAAGGTGACTGATGCTCTACTAAAACCAGTGGCTTAGGAGAGAATTTCGTTGGCCACAACTGTTCATCTGTCCTGTGAACGCCATCCCACATCCGGTAGCATGGTAGATAAAATACAGCCATTTCTACTTTCTTAACTTAGACAGCCACAGACGACGAAAGAAAACAAGTTACGACTCATAAACCTCCGGTTCTCTGGAAGTATTCTGGGATGAGGTTGCAAGCACCAAAGGCTTTCTCCACCCGGGCTGTAACCCACAATTGTCGAACAACTGCAAGATACTTAAGTTATACCATAGGTCGGCAAGGACATTATTATGTCATTTTCAGAAAACGAGTCTAAACTCTTTTTGCCCCTTCTTGAAAGGGATGTTCTGATGCTTGATTTGTCATTATTCCTTTGGATGCTTGTCTGTATGAGTGTGTTAGCAAAAAATGGGGCCCCTTTTTGGCTAACTCTTCTATGTCTGACCTTGAAACTAAATTATTATTAGACCAATGTAATCATAATTTTAAACGGCCTTTTTATCGAAGATATGTAGATGACACTTTTGTTTTGTTCCAACACTTTGGCAATGTTCTTTATTTTTAGAATATATTAATCAACTCCATCCAAACATTCAATTTACCATGGAGGTAGAGAACGGAGGTAGTCTTCCATTTTTAGATATTCAATGTAACTTAGACATAATTCCGAGTTTACTACTTCTGTTTATAGAAAGCAGAGATATACGGGCTTAGCCAATAACTACTATAGCGGCCCTTGTCAATACCCGTTCAAACCACCTTAGTCCATAGAGCTCTAAAATATTCTTCAACCTGGCAAATATTTCACAAAGAAATAGTCTTTTTTATTGAACCTTTTAAAGACAAACTCCTATCCACAAGATATAGTTCATAAAATCACTAATAAGTCATTAACAATTTTTACAACCTCCGACTGTCAACTTTGATGTTCCCAAAAAATTATTCTATGCCTCAATCCCATATATGTCTGACTCCAAATATACCTTAAATTTCACTCGAATAATTGAACAGGATTTTCCCTGTCTTAAAGTAAAACTTATTTCCAACAACCCGTGTACAATAGGATTATTTTTTTAATTTCAAAGATCGCCTGCAGTCCTTCATGCGATCGAATGTGGTTGATAAATTCACATCTCCTGGATGTCCGGGCTCTTACGTTGGATCGACGCGGAGGTGACTGCAGGTCAGATATTGCAGCCATTTGGGTTTCAGTTTTCGCACTGGCCAAAGATTGAAGCAGCCAGAATTTTCTAATATGAAAAATCATGCCACAATATGTAGAACCAAATTTTGAAGCACTTCTCAATAACTGGTTATGTTAGGATGGACCCAGACCACGTAACAACTCTAGAATCGTTATATATTAAAAGACTGGTTCCGTCTGTCAACAGTAATACTTCTTCAGCAACTTAGTATTTTGTCGCATGGAATTGGACTCCATTGTATGTCATTCCCTCTTCTTTCCTGTTTATGGACGGTTGGTGTTTTTGGTAGTCTCTATTTTGTTTAATGTTTTATGTGCTTTTTATTCTCTTACTTTTTACTGTCTGAACTTGTAAATTTTAACTGCGTTGTGAATTCCCTTTATGCTAATAATGTATTTTATTGTGTCTTTTACTTTCACACACTGATGATGCACTGAGTCATGAGTGCCAAACGTTTTGTTAATAAGCTTGGCCTTTTATCATTTGTATCATGGAATCTCCTGAAGTCTATATACATATATATATATATATATAATATATATATATATATATATATATATATATATATATATATTGTAACATAAAAAAAAAAATCTCTCTTTACGGTAAGGATTTACGAGGAGAATATATCAGGAATCTCCTGAAGTCTATATATATATATATATATATATATATATATATATATATATATATATATATATATATATATATATATATATATATATATATATATATATATATATATATATATATATATATGTAATATATATACATATATATATATATATATATATATATATATATATATATATATTATAAAACTTACCACGTAATTGTATCCAATTTCTACATAATTGTTTCATATGAAGAATAAACTTTCACATTAAGATACAATCAAAAGAGGAAAAGTTAATTCCCTCTGATGCAGATTAATCCTCATATATAATCTAATGAAGTTGATATCTTTATGGGTGTCGGACTGCTCCTGCCGATAAACGAAAGGTATCTCCGTTTCGCTAGATCTGTTCCTTCAGGGAAAATATTTCATTTAAAGGAATACACGGTAAAGAAATATTAGTGGACATGCTCAAAACGGGAGATCATCCAGATAGGATTTTTCAAATGTCTTTGTAGTATCCATTTTTCGCAAGTGCTCAGTGGCCTTGTGTTCGATTCTCGGGCATTCCATTGAGGAGTTAGAGATGTGTATTTCTGGTGATAGAAGTTCACTCTCAACGTGGTTCGGAAATCACGTAAAGTTGCTGAATAGCCACTGGTTCCATGCAACGTAAAAAACACCATAAAACAAACAAAGAGCGTTGCATTTTAAGCACATGATTGAGCCTACCACTTCGCATCTTTTTTGACACTATTAAATCCGTCTACTACTATTATTATTAATATTTCACAGCCCTGCCATCTGTTCACTGCAATGAATTTCAGTGACAGCACGCAAACTCTCATGAGAATTTCTGTCGATTTCGTCACAACAGAAGCATCTCGGTTTTCTTAGCTTTTTCACTTCACTCCCTACGATGGCAGCGAGTGAACGTACATCAATTTTGTAATAGCCTCTTTTTAACTTCTTTCAACTAGGTAAAGCAAGAGTTTTTAAGATTTCAACTTCCGAGAAGTTGTTTTTACAAGCAATTAAGTACTAAACGAGACCCGTCGAGATGTATTTACGTTATAACCCTAATAGGTTTCACACTTGTTCTGTGCCCAGGGACTATAAATGGATCATACGAAAATGTCCGTGGTTTAATATTTGCATAATAAACCTCATTGTGTAAATATAACTGATAGCTCTTATAATGAAAAAAAATTGGATATTTAAATCTGAATTCAATTGTCTTTGCTAACATTGCTGCAGCAATGGTATGTCATTCATTTTCCAGTACCTAAGTCGTTGCTTTTGTGTTAGGATGCTCTTTCAATGATACAGGTCCCGATGCATCAGTATTTGGAAACACAGCATTACTACTATTATTGAAACAGTCTTGAAAAAAAAAAGTAATAAACTACCGGGTCATTTAGAAAATAATTTTTTGTACTATGGAATTTTTTAACACACTTTACTCATTTTTTAACTTGTGCCATTATGTTCAATATTCCTTTATGTCGTTCTTTTTATTTGCAACAATTCCAATTCTCATGCACTTAATATTCCACAATACATAAAGGAATATTATATAAAATGGCACAAGTGAAAAAAGTTAATCACAATGTGCTAAAAATTGTGACTGGAATAAAGATAAAAAGAGCAAGATATTACGATTCAGATGTGCTTAAAAAAACGCGGGAGGGAAACGTAATAATGACTGACAGAATCGCAACGAATATGTTCCGGGTTCGTACAGATGAATCAACACTGAACCTGTAGAACTTCTTTCTTTAAACAAGCTTCCCAAAAAGCTCCGCCTCGCCTCTAATCAGAATAATAACGGGCATGCGCGCACACAAACTCATTTATACGCATCCATTTAATAAATGCAAAGTGCCACAAGGAAGAAATAAGACAGTAAGTTGACCCTGAACATTTTATTCTCTTCAGATATCTTCATTAGGCCTAACTGGCACAAAGCAGCAGATGTTTACAAGATGAATGTTAAGCTGAAAGGTACAAAGTACGCAAAAAACTATTAAAACTGTTAACCTGGATTATTTCTTTGAGAAAAATGGCCAAGCATTTTCTCATTTGGAGTACACGAACCACATTTACAGCTAGGTGGACTGGGTTCAGACCATTGCCCTTGCAGGCATGAGCCGAGAGCCTGATCTTTCAGATACGGCATATGTATGCGTACATAACTACTTTCATATATATATATATATATATATTGTAAATGCACTTTTTTAGGGAACACCCTAGCGTTCATCATGATGTAATTTCCATTTTAACAATGGCAGAAGGTCCAGTTACCCTTATGACGATATTGCTTAACAGATTTTAATAACCCTAAAAATATTTATAGACATCAAACTTCAACTGATAATTTTAACGTAACTAATACTGACACTGTTTCACTCTTGGGAATAGGAGATACAGCTTCAATTGCACAGAAAATGCCGTGATGAATCTAAAGTTCACCAGGACTGTGACTGGACATATAATTCTAATTCTAGTCCCAACAATCAAAAGAGGAAATCCTGTCATCACGACCATGCTACAATAAAAGCCATTTTCTCTTCTGTCTAAACCTCTTGGGATTTACATTAAGGAGGATCCCAAAGTAACATTACAGCAGACTCTAAAATTCTGGTCAAACAGAACCCTTATACTGGTCCAGCAGTTATTCAGTAATGCTTATGGTTACAAAAATATCGACTGAAAGACACAAGAATAACAAACATGACATACTCGTACTTATGAGCCCTAACGGTTCTCCTACACATCTGTTTATATTTTCTCTCAAGTTTCATTTCATTAAGTCAATTTAAATAACCTTACAATTTGTAAATCTAAACAGTCATACAGTTTGTTAATCTAGACACCCTAACAATCTTTCCATCTAAATAGCCCTACAATTTGTAAATTTAAATAAGCTCACAATTTGTAGATCAAATAGTTTTACAATTTGAAAATACATTTTATAAATCTAAATAATCACTTTATAAATCTAAACAGCTTTACAATTTGTAAATATAAATATTCTTACAATTTGTAAATTAAATAATGTGCAATACAAATCCAAATGGTCATACAATTTTCAAATCCAAATAGCAGTCTTACAATTTCGTGTGAGTTGAGACTTTCAGGAGGGCGAGCCATTCTAATCAGCAAGCGGCTGCCGAGTGGTGTCGTGATTTTGTGCAAAAGTTTTGGATACCCACCCAGGTCGCTCTTCAAGCCCAAGCACGCATTTGTTTGAGAAGAAAACAGTCCCGTCGACCCAGATCATGAACCTGGCTTTGGCAAAATCAACCGATCCGCTGGCTATCTCTTCGCGACCGACGTACAGTTTGTAGATCATCCCTCCGACACCGGCCCGCCCCAACTGGCTTCGGCTTAGAATACGTACGCGATGCCACCACTGGCCCCGGACTTCGTTCGCGATGTGGAAATCGAGAACCTGGTTCCTTTTTGCAGCGACTCCGACCTCCTGAATTCTCACCACAAGGAGGTTCGGCGGGTCGTCTTGGCCAGGGCGCAACCAGAGATCCAAGGCGGAGGAGGGGTTCCCCGTGGGCGCAAGGCATGACCCAGCGTCGCCCGAATAGGCTCTCTGGACAATGCAGCCGGAGATGTTGCGGATTTCGGTGCCACACGAATGTGGACGAGCAGGAACACACAGCATGAGGCCAACCGCTAGATACGCGTTTGTCACATGGAAATTCATGATGTTCATTTTAGTCTAATTTTCCAGTCATAAGAGAAAATAGGTTCAGTGTCTTTCACCAACAACAAAAGCTTTAGGCCTATAATTTACAGGCTACACTGTCTACCGATTTTTTTCTGATAAACAAAACACCTCAGTCGAGCAGTTCTTTTGAAGTGAGAAAATATAAGAGGTTTCTTCAAAGGGGTGACAACGTAAACTGGCTAATGGTACAGTAATCGACGTCCTGCTCCCTATCTCTCTCTCTCTCTCTCATCCGTCACGGATTTAGTGGAGAGAGATAACTAGGACAGAAT
>NC_061103.1:17461555-17502465 GCF_015104395.2 Macrobrachium nipponense
ATTCTGTCCTAGTTATCTCCTCCACTAAATCCGTGACGGATGAGAGAGAGAGAGAGAGAGATAGGGAGCAGGACGTCGATTACTGTACCATTAGCCAGTTTACGTTGTCACCCCTTTGAAGAAACCTCTTATATTTTCTCACTTCAAAAGAACTGCTCGACTGAGGTGTTTTGTTTATCAGAAAAATCGGTAGACAGTGTAGCCTGTAAATTATAGGCCTAAAGCTTTGTTGTTGGTGAAAGACACTGAACCCTATTTTCTCTTATGACTGGAAAATTAGACTAAAATGAACATCATGAATTTCCATGTGACAAACGCGTATCTAGCGGTTGGCCTCATGCTGTGTGTTCCTGCTCGTCCACATTCGTGTGGCACCGAAATCCGCAACATCTCCGGCTGCATTGTCCAGAGAGCCTATTCGGGCGACGCTGGGTCATGCCTTGCGCCTACGGGGAACCCCTCCCTCCCGCCTTGTGGATCTCTGGTTGCGCCCTGGCCAAGACGACCCGCCGAACCTCCTTGTGGTGAGAATTCAGGAGGTCGGAGTCCGCTGCAAAAAGGAACCAGGTTCTCGATTTCCACATCGCGAACGAAGTCCGGGGCCAGTGGTGGCATCGCGTACGTATTCTAAGCCGAAGCCAGTTGGGGCGGGCCGGTGTCGGAGGGATGATCTACAAACTGTACGTCGGTCGCGAAGAATATAGCCAGCGGATCGGTTGATTTTGCCAAAGCCAGGTTCATGATCTGGGTCGACGGGACTGTTTTCTTCTCAAACAAATGCGTGCTTGGGCTTGAAGAGCGACCTGGGTGGGTATCCAAAACTTTTGCACAAAATCACGACACCACTCGGCAGCCGCTTGCTGATTAGAATGGCTCGCCCTCCTGAAAGTCTCAACTCACACGAAATTGTAAGACTGCTATTTGGATTTGAAAATTGTATGACCATTTGGATTTGTATTGCACATTATTTAATTTACAAATTGTAAGAATATTTATATTTACAAATTGTAAAGCTGTTTAGATTTATAAAGTGATTATTTAGATTTATAAAATGTATTTTCAAATTGTAAAACTATTTGATCTACAAATTGTGAGCTTATTTAAATTTACAAATTGTAGGGCTATTTAGATGGAAAGATTGTTAGGGTGTCTAGATTAACAAACTGTATGACTGTTTAGATTTACAAATTGTAAGGTTATTTAAATTGACTTAATGAAATGAAACTTGAGAGAAAATATAAACAGATGTGTAGGAGAACCGTTAGGGCTCATAAGTACGAGTATGTCATGTTTGTTATTCTTGTGTCTTTCAGTCGATATTTTTGTAACCATAAGCATTACTGAATAACTGCTGGACCAGTATAAGGGTTCTGTTTGACCAGAATTTTAGAGTCTGCTGTATGTTACTTTGGGATCCTCCTTAATGTAAATCCCAAGAGGTTTAGACAGAAGAGAAAATGGCTTTTATGTAGCATGGTCGTGATGACAGGATTTCCTCTTTGATTGTTGGGACTAGAATTAGAATTATATGTCCAGTCACAGTCCTGGTGAACTTTAGATTCATCACGGCATTTTCTGTGCAATTGAAGCTGTATCTCCTATTCCCAAGAGTGAAACAGTGTCAGCATTAGTTACGTTAAAATTATCAGTTGAAATTTGATGGCTAAAAACATTTTTAGGGTTATTAAAATCTGTTAAGCAATATCGTCATAAGGGTAACTGGACCTTCTGCCATTGTTAAAATGGAAATGATATCATGATGAACGCTAGCCGGGAGAGGGTGTTCCCTAAAAAAGTGCAGTTACAATATATATATATATATATATATATATATATATATATATATATATATATATTATATGAAAGTAGTTATGTACGCATACATATGCCGTATCTGAAAGATCAGGCTCTCGGCTCATGCCTGCTAGGGCAATGGTTTGAACCCAGTCCACCTAGCTGTAAATGTGGTTCGTGTACTCCAAATGACAAAGAAAATGCTTGGCCATTTTTCTCAAAGAAATAATCCAGGTTAACAGTTATAATAGTTTTTTGCGTACTTTGTACCTTTCAGCTTAACATTCATCTTGTAAACATCTGCTGCTTCGTGCCAATTAGGCCTAATGAAGATATCTGAAGAGAATAAAATGTTCAGGATCAACTTACTGTCTTATTTCTTCCTTGTGGCACTTTGCATTTATTAAATGGATGCGTTTAAATGAGTTTGTGTGCGCGCATGCCCGTTATTATTCTGATTAGAGGCGAGGCGGGGCTTTGGGGAAGCTTGTTTAAAGAAAGAAGTTCTACAGGTTCAGTGTTGATTCATCTGTACGAACCCGGAACATATTCGTTGCGATTCCGCCAGTCATTATTACGTTTCCCTCCCGCGTTTTTTTAAGCACATCTGAATCGTAATATCTTGCTCTTTTTATCTTTATTCCAGTCACAATTTTTAGCACATAGTGATTAACTTTTTTCACTTGTGCCATTTTATATAATATTCCTTTATGTATTGTGGAATATTAAGTGGAATATTAAGTGCATGAGAATTGGAATTGTTGCCAAAAAAAAAAAACGACATAAAGGAATATTGAACATAATGGCACAAGTTAAAAAATGAGTAAAGTGTGTTAAAAAATTCCATAGTACGAGTATAATGCTTACAAAAAATCATTTTCTAAATGACCCGGTAGTTTATTACTTTTTTTTTTCAAGACTGTTTCAATAATAGTAGTAATGCTGTGTTTCCAAATACTGATGCATCGGGACCTGTATTATTGAAAGAGCATCCTAACACAAAAGCAACGACTTAGGTACTGGAAAATGAATGACATAGCATTGCTCAGCAATGTTAGCAAAGTCAATTGAATTCAGATTTAAATATCCAATTTTTTTTTTCATTATAAGAGCTATCAGTTATATTTACACAATGAGGTTTATTATGCAAATATTAAACCACGGACATTTTCGTATGATCCAATTTATAGTCCCTGGGCACAGAACACGTGTGAAACCTATTAGGTTTATAACGTAATTACGACATATCGACGGGTCTCGTTTAGTACTTAATTGCTTGTAAAAAAACTTCTCGGAAGTTGTAATCTTAAAAACTCTTGCTTTACCTAGTTGAAAGAAGTTAAAAAGAGGCTATTACAAAATTGATGTACGTTCACTCACTGCCATCGTAGGGAGTGAAGTGAAAAAGCTAAGAAAACCGAGATGCTTCTCTTGTGACGAAATCGATATAAATTCTCATGAGAGTTTGCGTGCTGTCACTGAAATTCATTGCAGTGAACAGATGGCAGACCTGTGAAATATTAATAATAATAATAATAGTAGTAGACTGATTTAATAGTGTCAAAAAAGATGCGAAGTGGTAGGCTCAATCATGTGCATAAAATGCAACGCTCTTTGTTTGTTTTTATGGTGTTTTTACGTTGCATGGAACCAGTGGCTATTCAGCAACGGGACCGACGGCTTTACGTGATTTTCGAACCACGTCGAGAGTGAACTTCTATCACCAGAAATACACATCTCTAACTCCTCAATGGAATGCCCGAGAATCGAACACAAGGCCACTGAGCATTTGCGAAAAATGGATACTACAAAGACATTTGAAAAATCCTATCTGGATGATCTCCCGTTTGAGCATGTCCACTAATATTTCTTTACCGTGCATTCTTTTAAATGAAATATCTTCCCTGAGGGAACAGATCTAGCGAAACGGAGCTACCTTTCGTGCATCATCAGGAGCAGTCCGACACTCATAAAGATATCAACTTCATTAGATTATATATGAGGACTAATCTGCATCAGAGGGAATTACATGTTCGACATTAACTTTTCCTCATATGATTGTATCTTAATGTAAAAGTTTATTCCTCATATGAACAATTATGTAGAAATTGGATACAATTATGTGGTTAGTTATATGTGTGTGTGTGTGTGTGTATATATATATTATATATATATATATATATATATATAGTATATATATATATATATATATATATATATATATATATATATATATATATATAGATATATATTATATTAAGTATAGTTTATATATAGGTATATATATATATATATATATATATATATATATATATATATAGACTTCAGGAGATTTCAAGACACAATAAAATACATTATTAGCATAAAAGGAATTCACAACGCAATTAAAATTTACAAGTTCACACAGTAAAAACTAAGAGAATAAAAAGCACATAAAACAGTAAATAAAAAGGAGACTACCAAAAACACCAATCGTCCATAAACAGGAAATGACATACAATGGAGTCCAAGGCCATGCGACAAGATACTACTATGAGATTCAGGGTCTCTGTAACACGGTTTTTTGGACTTTGCTCCTTGTCAAAGCATTGGATGTAGCTGAAAGTTGAAATATGTATATTTTACAACCACACACAAATTTTGTCAGCATTATCAATAACCTAAACCCGATAGTTTTAATTTTTATAGAGTAAAAATGATCTAGCCGACGCCATGGCCAATGATTACGAGCCAAAAGTCGAAAAACATTCATTACGTAAGCAAGGTAAACAAACACCTCTTGACTAAATGTTGCCCCGCCCATCCACCAGACAGAAATTCCATTGGCTCTGAAACCCAAAGACTTTATGAATGGCGGAACGATACATAGATGTGGGTGGGGTATCAGTGCTAGCGTAGTAATACTACTGTAGCAGTAGTGCCGCAACAGTATAGCAGTAATATACATGAATTAAACGTTTAGGCCAACTGCTGGGATCCTTGAGGATCATTTAGCACTTCTTACAACTACTCGAGAAATTAGTTTTTATAGCCAGAAGTTAAATTTTCTAATCCAATCCAATAATGCCCATGGTAGCCTTCAGTGTTATCCTGAATTATAACGAGGCGAAAGTGGGTGGAGCCTCATGAAGTCACCATTCTGACGATAATTATTGGTGAAGGTTTAAAGCCAATATACGGTACCGGCCATTTTTTTTTCAGTTAATAGGTAGATAGCCAATAAATAAAAATTGCTTGACATTGGATATAGCAGTTATCAAATCAAGCTTGTCTACTATGTTTTTGATAATTACCAACTATTCCCTACATCTTGTCAATCTGATTGTGACCCATAAAGTAGACTGTAATTTCTTTGGAAACTTATTTTGGGAGTTAGACTAATAATCGAAGTGTTTTTGTATTTATTAACATATTTTGTTGGTTTGTTCATTATGACAATTATCAGTGGAGAGGTTCCAGAGTTCATAAAGGTGTACTGCTTTGCTTGTATTTAAATTTGTATGTCGTTGTTGCCAGAGGTTTAGCCTTCGTTACGTATAACCAATCATCCATCGAAAAAGAGGGAAGAAATGCTGTCATAAGTTACGTAACGAGTGCGTTCGAAACCTTTTCTCTGAGTAAGTTGGCCCGTCTTCAAAAAAGGTCACTTTTACATTGTAAGTACCAAATTTATTCAACCTACGTAGTGCAGAATACACTCAAAATTTATGTGATGATATAATATGTATTCTGAATAAGCGTTATATTTATGAAATGCATAGATAAAAAGTTATTGCGAAAAAACCGTGTTACAGAGGCCCTGAATCTCATAGTAAGTTCCTAAAGAAGTATTACTGTTGACAGACGGAACCAGTCTTTTTAATATATAACAATTCTAGAGTTGTTAAGTAGTCTGGGTCCATCCTAATATAACCAGTTATTGAGAAGTGCTTTTTCAAGACTTTGGTTCTACATATTGCGGCATGATTTTTGATATTAGAAAATTCTGGCTGCTTCAATCTTTGGCCAGTGCGAAAACTAAAACCCAAATGGCTGCAATATCTGACCTGCAGTAACCTCCGTGTCGATCCAACGTAAGAGCCCGGACATCCAGGGCAGGCTTTTAAACCACATTCGATCGCATGAAGGACTGCAGGCGATCTTTGAAATTAAAAAATAATCCTATTGTACACGGGTTGTTGGAAATAAGTTTGACTTTAAGACAGGGAATTTCCTGTTTAATTATTCGAGTGAAATTTATGACATATTTGGAGTCGGACACATAGGGGATTGAGGCATAGAATAATTTTTTGGGAACATCAAAGTTGACAGTTGGAGGTTATAAAAATTGTGTTAATGACTTATTAGTGATTTTATGAACTATATCTTGTGGATAGGAGTTTGTCTTTAAAAGGTTCAATAAAAAAGACTATTTCTTTGTGAAATATTTGCCAGTATGAAGAATATTTTAGAGCTCTATGGACTAAGGTGGTTTGAACGGGTATTGACAAGGGCCGCTATAGTAGTTATTGGCTAAGCCCGTATATCTTCGCTTTCTATAAACAGAAGTAGTAAACTATTAATTATGTCTAGTTACATTAATATCTAAAAATGGAAGACTACCTCCGTTCTCTACCTCCATGGTAAATTGAATGTTTGGATGGAGTTGATTAATATATTCTAAAAATAAAGAACATTGCCAAAAGTGTTGGAACAAAACAAAAGTGTCATCTACATATCTTCGATAAAAAGGCGGTTTAAAATTATGATTACATGGGTCTAAAAATGTAGTTTCAAGGTCAGACATAAAAAAGTTAGCAAAAATGGGGCCACATTTTTGCTAACACACTCATACAGACAAGTATCCAAAGGAATAATGACAAATCAAGCATCAGAACATCCCTTTCAAGAAGGGCCAAAAAGAGTTTAGACTCGTTTTCTGAAAATGACCTAATAATGTCCTTGCCGACATATGGTATAAGTATCTTGCAGTTGTTCGACAATTGTGGGTTACAGCCCGGGTGGAGAAAGCCTTTGGTGCTTGCAACCTCATCCCAGAATACTTCCTGAGAAGCGAAGGTTTACGAGTCGTAACTTGTTTTCTTTCGTCGTCGGTGGCTGTCTAAGTTAAGAAAGTATAGAAATGGCTGTACTTTATCTACCATGCTACCGGATGTGGGATGGCGTTCACAGGACAGATAAACAGTTGTGGCCAACGGAAATTCTCTCCTAAGCCACTGGTTTTAGTAGAGCATCGGTCACCTTCGAGTTCCACTACTCGCAAACACAGTTCTGGAGCTTATTTGTCTTAATAATATTTAACTCTCATAAGTGGAGGAACATACTCTTTGTTAACAGCCTTTTTGTCCAATGCTACAACATTATTTTATAAAGAAGAATTAACCTCTGTTTTCGGCTTAGAAAATGGGAGAGCCTGGATTCCTGTCGAGAATATGGCCGCTAATTCTGTTATTGGTGGTTTTTGTGTCTTGCGATGTGGAAAGGTGCCCTAAAACCTTAAAGTACAGCAATGGATGCAGAGTAATGCACGTGTCGGCGAACTTTTCCCCGTGTGAGTTAATATTGTACACAACCCCAACCTTCACGTTCTTTATCAAGCCAGACCGAATCTTCAGGAAGATCGAATTCAAGATGTCACATTTCGTAATACCTTTCACAAACTCAAATGGATCATCGTGGGTCATAGGTGAAGTGAGCGACCACCTTGAACTGGGACAAGATATCGTCCCCTCCACGAAAACTTGGTACAAAGTAGATTTGCAGCCTTCGGTCGAAGATCAGCAGCATATTTTACCTGACCTGATCCTCGAAAACACATTTTCTGTGTATGTCGATGGCGTTTTGAGGCTGCAAAAGTCACTGTCCTTCACCAACCCTACTCACGTCAGCGTCCGAGTGGATGGTTCTTTGTATTACAGCAGTGATTGCAATCCTCAGAGGCCACCGTCGGTTTCAGCCATGGATGTGGATGCGCACGGAAGGGTATCGACGCATTTGAAGCTTTCGAGAATCTCTCTCCCTCAAGATCAGCAGCAGCAGCAGCAGTCTGGGGAATGGGTGCTGAATGAGATCACTCTTATTATTGGCTCGTTAATCCTTGTCGCTGTTATTGTGGCAGTGATGGTCATTGTGAAAAGGAGGAAAAGAG
This sequence comes from Macrobrachium nipponense, assembly GCF_015104395.2. Taxonomy (NCBI): domain Eukaryota; kingdom Metazoa; phylum Arthropoda; class Malacostraca; order Decapoda; family Palaemonidae; genus Macrobrachium; species Macrobrachium nipponense. The sequence continues at coordinate 17,469,498 of NC_061103.1, forward strand.
AACCAGAAGAACTTCTGTGCGAAGATATCAACGAAAGCGGACCAGATGCTGTTTTCCATATCTGAGAGAGGCCGCAGGTGTGTTCGTGAAATTCTCCGAAAAGACGGCCATCAGACAATGACTTTGAAACTATTTTTTTTTTTTTTTTTTTTTTTTTTGTTTTTTTTTTTTTTTTTTTTTTTTTTGCAACATTCTTCGGAAAGCACAAACCTGTTTTGAACGGATGTAGGGAGATGAAAAAAAAAATCCCCTCTCATTCTACAAGTTCACAAAAATGACTAGATGGTGCTGTTTTGGCGTGTCGATTAATAGCTGGTAAATTACAAACTCAAGAGGTGTGCATTTGTAGATGTGAATATTGTTATAATAATGAGTAGTGGCGTAGTAAAAAAAAAAACTGGGTAGACGGTATCATCTAACAGCAATCTGCGTCTCAATAGCATATGGGAACTTGGAGTGGGTTGCATTCATAGCTATTTTTGAAACCATAACTTTGAAAGGCATAGTTTCTGTTTCGTCTGTAACTTTTATAACAATAGCAAAACTTGTACGAAAAATGTATTCGGAATTATTTTGTATATCTGCTGAAGGACAAGTTTATCTCGCCTTTCATAACAAAAATGTATGAGAAAGGTTTGTAGTCTAGGAATAAACGAAATATATTTTCTTGTTTCATGAAAATGCCAAGAAAAATGCTTCCAATAAAGATTAAACTATCCTTTCCTCTTTTTTTGACACACTAACTATATTTTCAACTAATGTCAGCTATCATTGATTGCAGATTATTATTATTATTATTATTATTATTATTATTATTATTATTATTATTATTATTATTATTATTATTATTATTATTATTAGTGAACTAAGGAAGAACCTCCGTAACGAGGCTATGATATTGACGATTAAAAGCCACAGTAGTGTTAAAAATATATTTTTGTACAATGTTAAAAATTAAAAATACTAGAGTTTAGTTATTATTATTATTATTATTATTATTATTATATTATTATTATTATTATTATTATTATTTATTATTGTTATTATTGGTATTGTTATTGTTATTTATTATTGTTATTATTTATTATTATTATTATTTTTTTTTTTTTTTTTTTTTTGCTCTATCACAGTCCTCCAATTCGTCTGGGTGGTATTTATAGTGTGGGGTTCCGGGTTGCATCCTGCCTCCTTAGGAGTCCATCACTTTTCTTACTATGTGTGCCGTTTCTAGGATCACACTCTTCTGCATGAGTCCTGGAGCTACTTCAGCCTCTAGTTTTTCTAGATTCCTTCTCAGGGATCTTGGGATCGTGCCTAGTGCTCCTATGATTATGGGTACGATTTCCACTGGCATATCCCATATCCTTCTTATTTCTATTTTCAGATCTTGATACTTATCCATTTTTTCCTTCTCTTTCTCTTCAACTCTGGTGTCCCATGGTATTGCGACATCAATGAGTGATACTTTCTTCTTGACTTTGTCAATCAACGTCACGTCTGGTCTGTTTGCATGTATCACCCTATCCGTTCTGATACCATAGTCCCAGAGGATCTTTGCCTGATCGTTTTCTATCACTCCTTCAGGTTGGTGCTCGTACCACTTATTACTGCAAGGTAGCTGATGTTTCTTGCACAGGCTCCAGTGGAGGGCTTTTGCCACTGAATCATACCTCTTTTTGTACTGGTTCCGTGCAAGTGCCGGGCATTTACTTGCTATGTGGTTTATGGTTTCATTTTTCGTATTGCACTTCCTACATATGGGAGATATGTTATTTCCGTCTATCGTTCTTTGAACATATCTGGTTCTTAGGGCCTGATCTTGTGCCGCTGTTATCATTCCTTCAGTTTCCTTCTTTAGCTCTCCCCTCTGTAGCCATTGCCAATTGTCATCGCTGGCTAGTTCTTTAGTCTGTCTCATGTATTGTCCGTGCATTGGTTTGTTGTGCCAGTCCTCTGTTCTGTCTGTCTTTCTGTCTCTGTATTTCGTGGGTTATCGTCTACTTTTATTAGTCCTTCTTCCCATGCACTCTTTAGCCACTCGTCTTCACTGGTTTTCAGATATTGCCCCAGTGCTCTGTTCTCGATGTTGACGCAGTCCTCTATACTTAGTAGTCCTCTCCCTCCTTCCTTTCGTGTTATGTATAGTCTGTCCGTATTTGCTCTTGGGTGTAGTGCTTTGTGTATTGTCATGTGTTTCCTGGTTTTCTGATCTATGCTGCGGAGTTCTGCCTTCGTCCATTCCACTATTCCTGCGCTGTATCTGATTACTGGCACTGCCCATGTGTTTATGGCTTTTATCATATTTCGGGCGTTGAGTTTTGACTTGAGTATCGCCTTGAGTCTCTGCATATATTCTTTCCTGATCGTGTCCTTCATCTCTTGGTGTTTTATATCCCTTCCTTCCATTATTCCCAGGTATTTGTATCCTGTGTCATCTATGTGTTTGATGTTGCTCCCATCTGGTAGCTTTATCCCTTCAGTTCTCGTTACTTTGCCTTTTTGTATGTTGACTAAGGCGCATTTTTCTATTCCAAACTCCATCCTGATGTCCCCAGATACAATCCTTACAGTCTGGATTAGGGTATCTATTTCCTTGATGCTCTTACCATACAGCTTGATGTCGTCCATGAACATCAGATGGTTGATTCTGTTGCCTCTTTTCTTGAGTTGGTACCCGGCATCCATCTTCTGTAGTACTTTTTGGTCAATGGGCAATCATGGCTACTACGGAAAAGAGTAGTGGGGACAGTGAGTCGCCCTGGAAGATCCCTCTCCTGATATTAACCTCTGCTAGTCTTATTATTATTATTATTATTATTGTTATTATTATTATTATTATTATTATTATTATTATTATTATTATTATTATTATTATTATTATTATTATTATTATTATTATTATTATTATTATTATTATTATTACGTGGTTTAACCAGACCATTGATCTGACCATCAGCTCTTATACTAGGTCTGGCTCGAAGGATTATAAGTCAAAATACCAGATCTAGATCAGAGGCCAAAAAATGGGACCAAAAAGGTCAATCGCGTGGTGGTGAATGAATGAAAATGAAATTTAAAAGAAAAAAAATGCAGAAGGCTTATGCTTTCACATTGGAATACTCGCACACCTTAAACATATTTACTCTCGTTTCCATATATGAGAAAAAAAGTATATTAAATTTCAGAATAAATAGAGACTCTCCAAACCAGATAATTACTACAGTAGATGTCCATTCTTGGTCATCCTGTCCTGTTCTTGATATGAGTCACTATCATCATGTCATTATGATATACTACTAAGCTTAAACCATTTTAGAACCCTGTCCTGCACATTCATTTTTAAGAGTTGCTGAGACAAACATTCATTTATGATAATGACACGTCGGTATTTGGAAGATACGGGTTAAACCATTGTGCTTTGATAAAAAATTAAACATTATCTAAGTCATATAATGTTTTTGTGCAAGATGCCCAGTAGACGATGGGTCATCAGTTTTTTTTATTAATGTAGTTTCCAAAATTTGGAAGATATTTAATTAAACTCAAGAGAAGCAGTGTCTGGCCCTGTCTTAAGTGATTACAAAAACAAAAAGGTATTAAATAGAACTTAAAGTACATAATCTTGGTAATTAATGTTCTTTGAAATTGTTGTTGTTGTTATGGATCAACTTATCCCATAACCAGGTTCTATGTATACAACATATCTGTTCTCAATGTTCCATAGATAACACCGGCTTATGGATATATTAATGTACATATTTTTTTAATACATAAATAATAGTACTCAATAAATTAATCACAAGACATGAATACTTAATTTTATACATATGCCTAAAGTGAACTTAGTAGATCATGGACTCTGCATTACGTCAAACCACGACGACAACTATTGCCGAAAAATGGCAAATTGCAGTATATCTTCTTAGAAATATGAAAAAGGATCCTTTCTTCTAAAGAGAGCTTTTAAATCCCATTTGCAAAAAAAAAAAATGAAAGTCCACCAGTCTTGGTGGGGGTAGTGTGACGAAGTGCCAAGTATCTGGTTACTACACTTACCAATCATGAAATAATTACCTCACAACAGCCAGACACCTGAACCTTCATCACAGGTAAAACACGACTGAATACTCTAAAGGCAACAGTGATCCCTTAAACAACTTACCAGTATTGCAGAAAATCAGACTTAAGTTCATTAAAACAGGTGTGAGGTAATCTTATATATAATTAAATTAATTAAAGGGCATCACTCCATCAACAACTTTAAAAGTCCAAGTATTTCCGTAATCTAAAAAGTCAAATTACTTCCCTGATTCTAACTCACTTCAATTGAATTGAAGGAAAACAGCTCAGTTGCCACTCTATATTTCTACCTAAATAAAATTAAATATAATGGTGAAAAAGAAAACACTTATAAAAATTTTAGATACAAACTCAAAATTTATAAGTGAAATTCACAATCTCAGGGAAATTTGCTGTTACTTGAAAACACAAATTTTAATTCTTGAATTATTAAGTAAAATCAAATCGAAATTAATTAATCACCCAAAATCAAGAAAATTAACTAATCCAATTGAAATTCAAAAGTGTTAGGTAGTAACTAAAATTTGGAAATTAATTCAAAAGTGCTAAACACCAATAAGCCTTGAAACCTTGAAAAGAATTCTAAGAAAATGCAAATTAATTCACAAGTGTTAAATTCAATTAAATATGCAACGATTAATTAATGAAGACAATTACGGAGGAGGATGCACTGGACCGAGGGAGATGGAAGCGTGTGTTGAAGAACCATTACAGTGACCCCTAATAGGGATAAGCTTGTGGAGAAAGAAGAAGAATTAAGTTAATCAAATTGTGAATGCAAATGAAAACACAAAAGTGTGGAAAATGCCAAAATTGCAAAATGAAAGCATTAATCACTCAGAATAAAAAAAACACACTTCAACAAGAAAAATGGACAAATGCACAAAAAGTTACTTCAATAAGAAAAATGGTTACATGCACAAAAATCACTTCAAAAGAAATAAACACAGAACATAAAAATGTGCAATGTGTAAAAAATGAAATAGTTAAACCAAACCACTGTAAATGTTTTTAAGATTCACCAAACCACTGTAAATATCTTTTAAGTTTCACCAAACCACTGTAAATCTGTTTTTATGTTTCTGCTGCAGCTAGCTTCATAATTCACATTAAAAAAATTTACCACGTTCCAAAAAAGGAAGGCGCCGTTACACACTTGTACAGTGTTTGTTCAGATTCCACAATAAGCACTAAGCAATATTAAATAAATCCAAGAAATACGAAATCTAAAATTTACAAGTGACCAGTCACTAAGTATAAATTCTTTACGTTAACGTGAAATCAAAATTCTTTCGCGAGAGAGGGAGAGAGAAGAGAAAGAGAGATAATGAAACCACGGTTTCAAAGCTCAGAATGAGAACACTTCTCTCTTCATAAGGCAAAATGGTCAGTGGACCTCACCCTAAAATGGTTGGGTAGACGGTTTTGGGAACGAGAGACAGTTAATATCGTAAAAATTCTCTTTCAAAACAGTAAGTAGAGAGAAAGTGAGATTACAATCATAAATAACATTGATTATTACGCTATTTAAAACAATAAAAGTCTTTTAAAATAAAATATATGATTATAGAATCTTCTCGAATGAAATTAAGTTTCGTCATTTCCTTAAGTGACGTCACAAACTTTCCACTTCAAAATTTAAGCTACTAAAGAGTCAACAAATTCTCTTTTGACAAATCGAGAGATATAGGAGTTGATTTACCACTTATATTGGATAGTTTTCAGTATAAAAACATCTCTAACTACTTATATGAAATAAAAGGTATCAGACGTATGTGAAATGTTTTATGTTTACGGAAGATGATGCAATCCTACATGTGATTTCTCGAAAAAGTTACAAATGGGAAACAAGCACGAGCATCGTATGTATGAAAAAAAAATGAAAAAAAATTGGAACCTCGCGGCCCAAAGTGATGACAGCTATTTTCCTGCTTCGATCGAACAGTCAATGCCATTTTCTCTTTCTTCTCACATACCTCGTTATTCTTCACTTTTAAATTATGTTATGCGAAATCTGAACATACACACTAACTCTAAGCAAAATAAGGAATCTAAAAATATTGCAAACAATTTTACAACACTTCATACAGTTACGGAGAGGATGATATGCATTGCGAAAGCAACAGCATGTAAGACTACGTTGTTCTTCCCAGAAATGGTTTCTAACTTTCCATAATAGTAGGAAAAAAAGACCCCATTTTGGCTCAACCTCAACAACCGACCCCCAATTCTGCTCACAGGCGATAAACCCCATAAGCTTGCCTTTATCTTAACCTCACTTACGTTGATCATTAACGAATCCACGGGAAAACCACTAAATATTTCACTCCTAGTTCAGAAAAGAACCCCAAAATGGCTCATGAAGAACTCTTCGGATAGGAGGACCGTGGTTTTGCTTTACCCCTTGAAAATATTCAACCCCATTTTGGCTCAAGAAATACTATACGGATGAAAAAACCACCATTGCACATAAATATAAATATGAGTAAAAAAAATTCTAAGTCCTGGTGGAATAGTTCAAAGGGTTTTTAATGGTCACACCAAAAAGACTGTTCATCAAGATTTTGATGGTGTTCCTCTTGTCAGGGTCTGATTCTTTCGCTCTCCTCTCCGCATTCTCTGTGATGTATTCCCTTAAATAAAATACTTGTTTGAACTTGTTAACTTTTCTTATCACGTCGACTTCTAGACCGAGCCTTATTAACGTTTGCACAGGGGAAGGCAAATAAGTGGTTACGTTCATGTAATGTATAGCTAGAGGGAACTCATTCGTCCTGAGAGTGACATCATCCCTAACCTTCTTAGTATCGCTGTCGCCCCTGACTCCAGCGGGATACTCTTTAAAGTTTGCTAGGTTCACCATTTCTTGCCAGGAGATGTTGATTTGTACGCTGTGTAGCGACGTGATGCGCCAACCCGAACCCTCGCTCAAGTTGAGCCTATCTTCAAGGTTGCTCGCCAAGTATTCAATAGCTTCATCTAGCGATTCGTAAACTGTGTCCACCAATGTTAGCACGGGTGGCGTATTAACGTAAAAAAAAAACCGTTTCACGGGTGGTACCACTGCTACCCACCGCTACCCACCATTCTCTGCCTGGTGATGATGATGCACAGGTATATGACAGAATTTATACCCCTCTCCCGGAGTGGATACAGTGTGTCATCTATCCTCGGAGCGTCTATCCCCTCCGCTTTGAACATTCGTTATCAGTCATGACTCCTCTTACTACCCGACTTTCAATCTGAACATTTCGTCTTTTTGGAATAGTTGTAATAGTATCTCGTTACCCACCGATCACTCCTGTGTAAATAGTGAACTGATAAAACCTCTTTCATACCCAATAGTATATTCCTTATTATTCCATAATGACTGGCGCAGTGTACGGAAAACAGAACGCAAAGTCCGCACTTATGTGAAATATCCGGTTATATCTGTCTTTTAACTTCGTAAAGGGTATATTCAGAATGATTACACAGAAATCTGAAAAATCCTTGTGAATAAAATTCATGTTCGATAGCGTAGCTGTCAAAGAAGATAATAAAATTTCTAGGTTACCTTTCCACGTAGAAACATACCCAGTGACCTATATTATTAATACATGAAGATGACAAGTGTAAAGGTTGATTTCTACTTAACGGTAATATAAATCTTCCTACATCATCTAAGGCGAATATTCCTAAACATCTAATTAACGGCCCTAACGTGTCATTTAAAGATATTTCTAATTCTCTACCCAGTGACCTATATTATTAATACCCGAAGATGACTCTAAAGTGTTAGATGTAAAGACTAAAGGTTTATTTTTACTTAATGGTAACCTAAATCCTCCTACATTATCTGAGGCGAATATTCCTAAATATCTAATTAACAGCCCTAACGCGTCTTGTAAAGACATTTCTAATTCTCTGGTATACATCCAATTCACCCTCTAACTTCTCACTGAATTATCCTATCTGAATCGATTGATAAAATACCTTCCGTATCCCCAAAAACATTACTATATGAGGTTTTACCACTGGCCCGGTCAATCTGATTTTTATCCTCATACTAGCGGAAGTTTGGACCGGTAGTGAATCCCCCATATCCTAGTTCCTCGTTGGACGAGTGGATTTCACGCTCAGCTACCAATCCAGTGTCCTGAAGTTCGATTCTCAGCTCGGCCAACGCTGAACCAGAGGAATTTATTTCTGGTGATAGAAATTCATTTCTCGATTTAATGTGGTTCGGATCCCACGATAAGCTGTAGGTCCCATTGCTAGGTGATCGATTGGTTCCTAGCCACGTAAAAATATCTAATAATTCGGGCCAGCCCTAGGAGAGCTGTTAATCAGTTCAGTGGTCTGGTTAAATTAAGATATACTTAACCTAGTCGTGAAACTAAAACAGAAAATATATCTCCCCTTTTAAAAGCATTGTAAGTGATCATGTTTTCATGCCCCGCCCCGATTGCCTTCTGTGTTTCGTAAGATAATTGCGTTCTTCTCCCGGGGAATGTACTCGAATATTATATAATTATAATGTTCCCGTTAATAGTGATACGTATTTACTTAACTCGCAGTGTTCGAAATATAACCTGTTCCTGGCATATTCTCCCGACAAAGTCTTGACATTAACCAAGGCGACTGTTAACTTTTTGGGAATTCACATTCCAAACGCCTGATCGATTATTATAGATGATTCATTCGTTCCGATGATATACGTTTTATACTCATACAGCCACATTCAAAGAAGACATGGCGTTATAGTGTTGGGTAACCTTATTAATCCATAATTTTGCCTTCTCCACGTCCAGATGGTTCAATTCTTCATTTATATCTATACCTAAAATCCAGCTGTTATTAGCCATTTCTAACCTAATTCTCAAATCCTCCGAATCTAGTAAATACATGTCAATACTTGCTAGATCAAGGAGCAAGGGAAAGTAGGAGTCGCCATGACACTCGTTTCTCACCTGGTAGCGTCCTGGAAGGTTTTAGCTGTGAATGCTCTAATTTACCAAACGTCCCATTATAACCGTCATAAGAAAGTCATCGCACTGAGTTTAATTTTTTTCAACAGTTTAATATACGATTGATCGTGAAATATCAGACAAGATTCCACCAATTTCTCATTCAAAAATATGGATACAGATATGAAAAGTGTTACTTATTCCATTGACAAATGCTTCCTTACATTTACCAGTATTGAAACGTGATATACTATCCCCCCAAAAAAGCTTCTGATTCGGGAACCTTCTTAACGTCCATTGCATAATATTCTCATCCTTTTTCTTTAGAGGAATAACCTGTAAATACCTCGTAAACTGATCGATGACTATTAAAAGATATTTATTACCTTCGTTATAAGGAGTGAGTTCAGATATGTCAGTCAGATCACTGCTAACGACGACACGAGGTTTCGGAGATACGACGTTTCTTATAGGGAATTTCTGCAGAGTGACTTTAAGTCAGGTATAAGAGGGTTGACTCTGTAGGACATTTTTGACATCATCTTTAGTTAAATTCTTCTCAACCCTCCTCACATCTCTGAATAATGTATTTATACCGCTTAAACTGCCGGGGTATTCAACATTTTCGTATATCTTCCTCAATACCCGTAGCTGCTACTCAGTCACCACTGTTGACAAATAACATGATATTCAGTTTTACCCGTCATATTAGTCCTGAGCTGTAAAATATCAGGTGTGCTAGCTGCGAGGTCAATCAGTAGATAATCGTACTACTGAATACGAGATAATACCTTCTTTTATGTCTCAGAGAATTCGCCACCCTTCTGACGTCCGAATAACTGACGGACCAAAGTTTCAATTTGATCTATGTCTCTATTCTTCATTAGATTGTAATGGGAGCAGTTGAGACTGATACTTCTACTGAATTTACCCGAATGGAATACATTCAGCGTTATGAACACGACGGAGATTGACGAATGCCGTCCAGCAGGAAACGCCTCTGTGACGTGTTGATTATCACTCGCTTCTAGAAAGCAGTCATCGAGAATCAGTCCCATGTCAGTCGTCCCTCGATCTATATATTCAATGAGTTCTATCATTCTTTACTAACCCTGATCTTGTTCCCTATAGACGAGTACTTCTGTACTGGATGTTCATTCACCCCGCAGTAGATTACTATATTATAGAATTACTCTTCATACTCTTCGATTATTTTCTGGCAAATCACACTTTCCCGAGTTGCTGCTGTACAACCCTGCTATGATAATTTGGGACGGATATGCGAATAGATCTATTGCTTCTGAAAGGTTGATGAAAGAAAGAGGGGCAGGAGGAGGAAGATCGGAAGTGATCGGTAATAACATTGGTAATAGTAAAGACGGTGGTGATGGTAATAGGAATAAAGGTGATATGAGTGTTTAGAGTGAAACTCGCAATTCGATTCCTCTCAGCATTTACAACACGGGAGATAGACGTAAAGTTCCAACCCTGGTTAAATCAGTTATACCTCCTCCTCCTCAAGCTGGTAAAACGAAGAGAGCTGTTATAACCGTTAAACGGGATTAGGCAACGTATCACTCGGGAAAGTGGAAATCCTCCCTTTATTATTATCATTCCTATATCGTTTAATGAGAGCCAAATCCATCACGCCTTTGGTACAATGGAATATCTACGAGACTCGGGAACTGTTCTAGCGAGCGGATTGAAGAACTAATGCAGTAAACATACAGGATTATGAATGCTTAATTAACATAGGGGGTATCAAGGAGTGGTTGAGAAGAAATAACGCTTTAAAAAAAACAGTTAAATAAACGAGATGCGGGAAAAATAGGAGGTGTGGTGGGGGGGGAAGGGACTAGAAGACTATTAAGGACCTCTTGTTAGGAACTTTTATGAGGAAACGAGTTATAGCAGGAAGATTGAGGGACGAATGACATGGGACTGTTATACATTCTCGATGACTGCTTTCAAGAAGCGAGTGATAATAAACACGTCACAGAGGCGTTTCCTGCTGGACAGCATTCGTCAATCTCCGTCGTGTTCACAACGCTGAATGTATTCCATTCGGGTAAATTCAGCAGAAGTATCAGTCTCAACTGCTCCCATTACAATATAATGAAGAATAGACATAGTTCAAATAGAAGCGTTGGTCCGTCAGTTACTCGGACATCAGAAGGGTGGCGAATTCTCTGAGATATATAAGAAGGCATAGTACGATTATCTACTGATTGACCTCGCAGCTAGCACACCTGATAGTTTACAGCTCAGGACTAATATGACGGTTGAAACCGAATATCATGTTATTTGTCAACAGTGGTGACTAAGTAGCAGCTATGGGTATTGAGGAAGATATACGAAAATGTTGAATACCCCGGCAGTTTTAGCGGTATAAATACATTATTCAGAGATGTGAGGAAGGTTGAGAAGAATTTAACTAAAGATGATGTCAAAAATGTCCTACAGAGTCAACCCTCTTATACCTGACTTAAAGTCACTCTGCAGAAATTCCCTATAAGAAACGTCGTATCTCCGAAATCTCGTGTCGTCGTTAGCAGTGATCTGATTGACATATCTGAACTCACTCCTTATAACGAAGGTAATAAATATCTTTTAATAGTCATCGATCAGTTTTCGAGGTATTTACAGGTTATTCCTCTAAAGAAAAAGGATGAGAATACTATGCAATGGACGTTAAAGAAGGTTCCCGAATCAGAAGCTTTTTTGGCGGGATAGTATATCACGTTTCAATACTGGTAAATGTAGGGAAGCATTTGTCAATGGAATAAGTAACACTTTTCAGATCTGTATCCATATTTTTGAATGAGAAATTGGTGGAATCTTGTCTGATATTTCACTATCAATCGTATATTAAACTGTTGAAAAAAATTAAACTCGTGTGATTACTATGTTATGACGGAGTGGATTTTTTAATGACGATTATAATGGGACGTTTGGTAAATTAGAGCATTTACAGATAAAACCTTCCAGGACGCTGCCAGGTGGGAAACGAGTGTCATGGCGACTCCTAAATTGGTTGGTATACATACCTACTTTCCCTTGCTCCTTGATCTAGCAAGTATTGACATGTATTTACTAGATTCGGAGGATTTGAGAATTAGATTAGAAATAGCTAATAACAGTTGCATTTTGGGTATAGATATGAATGAAGAGTTGAACCATTTGGACATGGAGAAGGCAAAATTATGGATTAAAAGAGTTACCCCACACTATAACGCCAAGTCCGCTTTGAATGAGGCTTTATCAGTACAAAACGTATATCATCGGAACGAATGAATCATCTATATTAATCGATCAGGAGTTTGGAACGTGTATTCCCAAGAAGTTAACAGTCGCCTTGGTTGATATGAAGAATTTTTCGGGAGAATATGCCAGGAATGGGTGATATTTAGAACACTGCGAGTTAAGTAATTATACGTATCACTATTAACGGGAACATTATATATAATATTCAGAGTACATTCCCCTGGAGAATAACACAATTATCTTACAAAACGCAGAAGGCAATCGGGGCCGGGCATGAAAAATGATCACTTACAATGCTTTTAAAAGGGGAGATTTATTTTCTGTTTTAGTTTCACAACCAAGGATATGGGGGATTCGCTAACTGTCAAAATTTCCGCTAGTATGAGGAAAATAATTAGATTGGCAGGGCCAGTGGTAAAGCCTCACATGGTAATGTTTTTGGGGATATGGAGGGTATTTTATCAATCTATTCAGATAGGATCATTCAGTGCGATGTTAGAAGGTGAAATGGATGGATACTAGAGAATTAGAAATGTCTTTACCAGACATGTTAGGGCTGTTAATTAGATATTTAGGAATATTCGCCTCAGATAATGTAGGAGGATTTATGTTACCATTAAGTAAAAATAAACCTTTAGTCTTTACGTCTAACACTTTAGAGTCATCTTCAGGTATTAATAATATAGGTCACTGGGTAGAGAATTAGAAATCTCTTTAAATGACACGTTAGGGCCGTTAATTAGATGTTTAGGAATATTTGACTTAGATGATGTAGGAAGATTTATATTACCGTTAAGTAGAAATAAACCTTTAGTCTTTATATCTAACACTTTAGAGTCATCTTCATGTATTAATATAGATGTCACTGGGTATGTTTCTACATGGAAAGGTAACCTAGAAATTTTATTAATTTCTTTGACAGTTATGCTATCGAACCTGAATTTTATTCGCAAGGATTTTTCAAATTTCTGTGTAATCATTCTGAATATACTCTTTACGAAGTTAAAAGACAGATACAACCGGATATTTCACATAAGTGCGGACTTTGCGTTCCGTTTTCCGTACACTGCGCAGTCATTATGGAATAATAAGGAATACTATGGGTATGAAAGAGGTTTTATCAGTTCACTATTTACACAGTAGTGATCGGTGGGTAACGAGATACTATTTCAAATATTCCAAAAAGACGAAATGTTCAGATTGAAAGTCGGGTAGTAAGAAGAGTCATGACTGATAACGAATGTTCAAAGCGGAGGGGATAGACGCTCCGAGGATAGATGACACTCTGTATCCACTCCGGGAGAAGGGTATAAATTCTGTCATGTTATACCTGTGCGTCATCATCACCAGGCAGAGAATGGTGGGTAGCAGTGGTACCACCCGTGAAACGGGTTCTTTTTACGTTAATACGCCACCCGTGCTAACATTGGTGGACACAGTTTACGAATCGCTAGATGAAGCTATTGAATACGTGGCGAGCAACCTTGAAGATAGGCTCAACTTAAGCGAGGGTTCAGGTTGGCGCATCACGTTGCTACACAGCGTACAAATCAACATCTTGCGGCGAGAAATGGTGAACCTAGCAATCTTTAAAGATACTAAGAAGGTTAGGGATGATGTCACTCTCAGGATGAACGAGTTCCCTTTAGCTATACATCACATGAACATAACCCTCCAAGATCTATCCCCTTACACTAAAAGCCTATTAAAAAGGTTTAATGTGAAGCTCCCTAAAAAAAATGTCGAACTGGTAGGCACACACTTACCAATGCAAAACCACTTATTTGCCTTCCCCTGTTGCAAACATTAATAAGACTCGGTCTAGAAGTCGAAGTAATAAGAAAAGTTTACAAGTTCAAACAAGTATTTTATTTAAGGGAATACATCACAGAGAATGCGGAGAGGAGAGCAAAAGAATCAGACCCTGACAAGAGGAACACCATCAAAATGTTGATAAGAATCAGACCCTGACAAGAGGAACACCATCAAAATGTTGATGAACAGTCTTTTTGGCGTGAACATTAAAAACCCTTTGAACTATTCCAGCAGGACTTAGAACATACTAACTCTAAGCAAAATAAGGAATCTGAAAATATTGCAAACAATTTTACAGCACTTCATACAGTTACGGAGAGGATGATGTGCATTGCGAAAGTAACAGCATATAAGACTACATTATTCTCTCCAGAAATGGTTTCTAACTTTCCATAATAGGTTTGAACTGGTTAGTCTTAGTTCTTGTAGTTTCTTGAAAACTTTCCTCAGAGTCTTCAAATGTTCTTCCCATGTTGTAGAGTAAATCAATATGTCATCCAGGTATACACCTACTCCTTCCATATATCCTAGCAGTTGATCCATCACTCGTTGGAATGTTGCAGGTGCATTCATGAGACCAAACGGCAGAACAGTATACTGATACAATCCAAAAGGAGTAATAAAAGCTGACAGCAACTTCGCATTCTCATCTAAGGGAATTTGATAATATCCTTTCAACAAGTCTATCTTGGAAACAAACTTGGCTTGCCCAATATTATCAAGTAACTGATCTATAATAGGTAAGTGATAATTGTCAGCCACACTGATGGAATTCAGTTTCCTATAATCAGTACACATCTTAAATGAACCATCTGGTTTCTTCACTAACACACATGGAGAACCGAAGTGACTTGAACTGGGTTCTGCTAATCCATGTTGCAGCAAATACTCAACTTCTTTCTTCAAAACATCACAATGATAAGGTGATAAACGATTACTTCTTTGCTTGAATGGTTTTCCATCTTCTTGAATCTTGATCTCATGCTTGGTCAGATAGGTACGCCTCTGCAAAAGTTTCTGGGAACTTCTAATCACTTCACTTAAGTCTTCACCTTGTTCAGCACTCAGATGTTTCAGTTTATCCTCCAAATTTTCCAAAATTGAAGAATTATTTATCTTGCTTTCAGCTTCAATTCATAGCCATCATCATCTTCTGTAGATGAAGTTGTTTGTTTTATTGACACAGTTTCAGTTTTAGTTTCTGAGTAATAAGGTTTCAAGAGGTTCACATGTATCTTCCTTTGTTGTCGTCTTCTTTCTGGTGTTTCAATCACTCATTGCTTGATATGGCTTAAAAGCCTCCACACTGCTAAGCCACTCACTGCTTGAGGTTATATTTCCACTGTTATATTTCCACTGTTTGTTAACCATTAAGCTTCTTTAGTTTTAGTCTTCTCTGGCGTCTGATTCTTTCCCACACTGCTCATCGTAGTTTGTTTCACCTGGTCACCTTTCATTACTTGACCAACTGGCTTTGACCGCTGTTGATTCCGGTAACATTCTTCACTGAAAGCAGACTACATTAGGTTTCTGTAACTGTCCTGAAAAATTGGACGAGGATTTCACATTAGCTTGCTGAGGTGTATTACCTTGTGTACTCTTGGTAGTATCACTTGTAGGTTTCCCATTAAATTTGTTTCTGAAACTTGGATGAGACTTAAAGCCTGGTGTTGTTGATTCTGGTACATGACATTAATTACGTTTGCTACTAATTTTATTGTAATCTTCAATCAGTGTAGCAGCCTTGTCAAATGCTCTTATACCTTCAGGAATTCCCCTAAGATATTGCTGAAGAACAACTAATTTTTGTAACCAACATTTGAAACACCTGATTTTATAATCATAATCTAAGAAGGTTACCTTCTCATCTTTTCTGAAATTTCTGAATCTTTTATTGTAGTACTCTAGGGTCATCTGGTAAACTTGTAGCACATTATGTTTAAGTACCTTGTAGTCTTTACACTGATCAGCTGTTTAGGCTAGATGAGCACTTCTCTCTTTACCAATTAAGACACTTTGCAGCAAAACTGACCATTTATCTTCTGGCCATCCCATACCTGAAGCCATTTTTTCAAAGTGATAAAAAAACTCATCTGGAGCTTCTTCAGTAAACTTAGGGATTAACCTCTGTACTCCTACTACACTAAATACAGGATCTTGAATACCATTTTTAGGGTTAGACGGTGTCACAGGTAATGTGGATCTAGCTCTTATCATTTCCATCTTCCTTTCATGTCTTGTAACTTCTCTTTCCTCTTCGATGCCTTTTCTTCTTCTCTTTATATATATTTGCGCCTTTGTCGATCATAAGTGATCTCACCCCTGGGGCATCGTCGCCAACAGAGCATCTTGGAGATGGGGGTTTATTTTTACCAGGGATGGGCGCTTCCCCTCTCTCTTCTGTCAGCTATCTTTGTGGCGTCGGTGTTCATTGATGTCGAGAACAGATGAATCCTTTGCAGAGTCCCAGAACCAGTCGTTTTGCAGCTCATTGTAGGATAAACATCATTACTGGAGCCATTACTTGTTGTCTGTAGGTAGTCAGCTTTCCACATCGCGTTCAGGAGAAATACAGCGGCGAATCCTGGCGGTGTTCCTCGATGCCTGAGCTGCGAATGGGAAGCGGCTTCTTGGTGTCCTTGAAACGGTGAAAAGTTGTCATTCTGTGGTCCTCAGAGGAAGGAATCGGTAACCCAGCCAATATTTCGAGTACTTGCCGCCAGCTTCACTGATCGCTGCACCTGTCATGCAGGGAAGCTTCTACCAAGTTTTTCTGGCTTCCTTCTCATTTCTCCTACATCTGCGTTGACCTGGTTGGTTCCTCTGTAAATTCATCATCTTGTTTTCGTTCTCCAGCTAGACTTTCCTTCTGGTCTTTCCTCCTCCAGGTTTAAGACGTATTCACGTCTCGTAATCACTTCCTTGACCTTTTGTCGTGGAACCTGATGTGTTCTTTTCAGAGCTTTATCCAGGGCCTCTCTCTCTCTCTCTCTCTCTCTCTCTCTCTCTCTCTCTCAAGGCGTGACTCACAACAACCCAAAAATCTCACTCATATTATCACAAAAAACCCCAGTGTCTGTCGAATTTCGAGAGACATCAAAATAAAAACACCCTTTAAGCAGATTCATCACAAATAAAAAGAGAATAAAAATAAAAAAACAAAGAAGGAAAAAAAAAATGAAGGATACAATGAAATTACACTCGCATCTTCATATGACTGGAACCCAAATTCGTATATGCATCGCAAATATGCGTAGCCTATTCACCACACTCGCGAAACACTTTAATATGTCAAAACTTAAACTTTTTCCCTCACGATCTCCACGAACCACTGGTTTTCATGAATCACTGACCGGCTAAACTGAGATGCAGAGAGACACTGGACCAGTGCTGCCACACTCTTGGATTGGAATTATCGTACTGGCTCCTCAAAATTATGGGTTTTCAGTAAAAAATATCGTACAAAATTGTAGATTTTATCGTAATTATTATCTCACACTGTTTCTGATATTTAACGCATTTTTATAATTTGACAAAATAATGAATTTATGTATGATTTCTTTGTAGTTTATTAATATCTTGCAATTTACATATATAATTAAGAAAAAAATACAAATGAAACATTTCTCTCTACAAAAACGAAAAAAATGGAATTATGAATAATTAGTTAATGTTATCAACAATTGCTATGGACAAATTATTACTATATTGTATTAACACTGTGGTAAAAAAAGTATACAGCTTAGAACGTCACTTCTTTCCATAATGTAAACTAAACTGATAACGAATTAACACGAAGATATGTGAGTTGATAGGCCCACCCATACATATCTTTAAGCACCCCAAAACATCGAAAATCAAAATAGCATCACTGAGTAGTAATTTAAAATAAATATATATAATTAAACATGACTGGTACTGATACCTATCCCATGATAAAG
Organism: Macrobrachium nipponense; assembly: GCF_015104395.2. Lineage (NCBI taxonomy): Eukaryota > Metazoa > Arthropoda > Malacostraca > Decapoda > Palaemonidae > Macrobrachium > Macrobrachium nipponense. The sequence goes on from NC_061103.1 coordinate 17,487,547, forward strand.
GAATTAATAACAATAATAATTGTAAAGTATATCTTTAAGAATCTTCTTCCTAATCAAATTCAAGTTCTCTGACGTTCTGGAACTCTGAGCATGATTATTTATTCTGGAAAACATATCATTTGCAAGAGTAAAATGAACACATGACCCTCCTGAATCTTTGATGCAACTAGCAGAGAGTACAAGCCCCATTTAACTGTTCTTGTTTTCAGTCTGTTTCTTTGTTTAGTTTTAAAGAGGTTAACTTTACTGAACACTCGTTCGCATTCAGCATTAGAGTGCGGCAAGCAAAGAGCAGTTAGAGGCAATTTGGCTAGGTCTGAAAAACTACTATTTTTTTTTTTCCTTGTGGACGTGGGCCAGACGCCAGGCAGCCCGACCCGTTCTCCTTCCCACCAGTGGCCGCACCCCAGGGGACCAAAACCGGTGTCCTCCCCAACCACAAGGGTCCTCAACCCTGGTGGCAATACCAGTCGCCTCCCCACTGGGGGGCCCACTCCTGGCAGCCCAACTGATTTGATTCCCTGCTGGAGGCCCCACCCTTGGTGGCCAGACCAAATCTCCTCCCCGCCAAGGGCCCATCCACTGGCGGCTCGACCAAATGGTCGCCCTCACCGGCGGGGCCCCATCCCAGTCGGCCCAACCTGTTCGCTTCCCAGTGGAGGCCCCACCCAGTCTCCTCCCCCACCAAGGTCCCACCCATGGTGTTCTGACCTGGTCACCTCCCGGCTGGGGGCCCTCCCAACACCTGTTGGCCCGACCTGGTCGCCTCACCCACTCGTTCTGGGGGACCTGTGATAAACTTTGCCCATTCATCCAGAACCTGCGGTGGGCCTCGCACCACGACTGTCCTGGCAACTGTGGCGGGCCTCACCCACTAGTCCTAGAACAACCCCAGTCCCGGCACCCATGGGAGGCCTCACCAGGCAACCCAGGCACCAGTGGCAGGCCTCACCAGCCCACCCTGGCACAAATGGCGGGCCTCACCTGCCCGTCCGGGGGACCATACACAGGCCTCCCCCCTCCCTGTCCTTGGAACACCCGTAGCAGGGCTCGCCCCCGGGGGCCATTCTGACCCATGGCAAGCCTCACCCGCTCGTCCCGGCACCTGTGACAGGCCACGCCTGCCCGTCAAGGCACCTGTGCCAGGCCTCACCCACCTATAGAGCACCATGGTAGCAGACCTCACCCGACTATCCCAGAAGCTGTATCGGGCATTGCCCGAACTTCCCAGTACCTGTGGTAAGCCTCACCAACCATTCCCAGGGTATGCGTGGCGGGCCTTGCCTGCCTGTCCCAGGACGCATGGCAGACGTCGCCTGGCGGGACCCGTAGCGGCCCTCGCCCACCATTCCCGAGACACGTGACGGACCTCGCCCGCGCCCATCCCGGGTACCCATGGCAGGCCTCCCCCACCAGTCCCGAGACGGTCGGCGGACGCCTGCCCGCCCCCCGTCCCGGGACGCTCGGCGGACGCCTGCCCGCCTGTCCCGGGACGCTCGGCGGACGCCTGCCCCCCTCCCCCCGTCCCGGGACGCTCGGTGGACGCCTGCCCGCCCATCCCGGACGCTCGGCGGACGCCTGCCCACCCGTCCCGGGACGGGCGGGCAGGGAGGCGTCCGCCGAGCGTCCCGGGACGGGACGAGCAGGCGTCCGCCGAGCGTCCCGGGACGGGCGGGCAGGCGTCCGCCGCGGGTCCCGGGACGGGCAGGCAGGCGCCTGGCCGCCGTCCCGGGACACTCGGCAGGGGTGGGCCCGGACGGGCGGGCAGGCGTCCGCTGAGCGTCCCGGGACGGACGGGCAGGCGTCTGCCGCGCATCCCGGGAGGGGCGGGCAAGGCGTCCGCCGAGCGTCCCGGGACGTGAGGCTAGGCCGGAGATTAAGGCCGCCTACCCGCCCCTACCGCCGTCCTGGGACACTCGGCGGGCGCCTGGCCGCCAGTCCCGGGGCGCTGGGGGGACACCTCCCCGCCCGTCCGGGACGCTCCGCAGACGCCTGCCCTCCCGTCCCGGGACGCTCGGCGGACGCCTGCCCGCCCGTCCCGGGAAGCTCGGCGGACGCCTGCCCGCCCATCCCGGGACGCTCGGCGGACGCCTGCCCCGCCCATGCCCGGGACGCTCGGCGGACGCTTGCCCGCCCGTCACGGGACCCGTGGCGGACTCCTGCCCGCCTGTCCTGGGACGCTCTGGGGTCGGACGCCTGCCCGCCCGTCCCGGGAACGCGTCGGGACGGATGGGCGGGCAGGAGTCCGCCGAGCGTCCCGGGACGGGCGGGCAGGCGCCCGCCGAGCGTCCCGGGACGGGGCGGGCAAGTCCGCCGAGCGTCCCGGGACGGGTGGGCAGGCGTCCGCCGCGGGTCCGGGACGCTCGGCGGACGCCTGCCCGCCCGTCCCCGGGACGCTAGGCGGACGGACTGCCCCGCCGTCCGGGACGCTTGGCGGCGCGCCTGCCCGCCCGTCCCTGGACGCTCGGCGGACGCCTGCCCCCGCCCGTCCTGGGACGCTCGGCGGGCCTTTGCCGGCCCGTCCCGGGGCGCTCGGCGGGCGACTGCCCGCCCGTCCCAGGAAACGCTGGGCGGGTCGCCTACCGCCATCCGGGACGCTCGGCGGCCGGCCTGGCCGCCCGTCCCGGGACGCTCGGCGGTCGCCTGCCCGCCGGTCCCGGGCACGCTCGGCGTCGCCTGCCCGCCCGTTCCGGGACGCTTGGCGGGCGCCTGCCCGGCCCATCCCGGGACCCTCAGCGGGCGCCTGCCCGCCCGTCCCGTGGGACCCTCGGCGGGCGCCTGCCCGCCCGTCCCGGGACGCTCGGCGGGCGCCTGCCCGCCCGTCCCGGGACGCTCGGCGCCGTGCCCGCCCGTCCCGGGACGCTCGGGTCGGGCGCCTGCCGCCCGTCCCGGGACGCTCGGCTGCGCCTGCCCGCCCGTCCCGGGGACCCTCGGCGGGCGCCTGCCCGCCTGTCCCGGGACCCTCGGCGGGCGCCTGCCCGCCCGTCCCGGCACGCTCGGCGGGCGCCTGCCCGCCCGTCCCGGGACGCTCGGCGGACGCCTGCCGCCCGTCCCGGGACGCTCGGCCTACGCCTGCCCGCCCGTTCCCGGGACCCGCGGCGGGACGCCTGCCCTCTGTCCCGGGACCTGCGGCGGACGCCTGCCCGCCCGTCCCGGGACCCGCGGCAGACGCCTGCCGCCCGTCCCGGGACGCTCGGCGGACGCCTGCCCGCCCGTCCCGGGACGCTCGGCGGACGCCTGCCCGCACGTCCCGGGACGCTCGGCGGGCGCCTGCCCGCCCGTCCGCCGTCCCGGGACGCTCGGCGCCTGCCCGCCGTCCCTGGACGCTCGGCGGACGCCTGCCCGCCGTCCCGGGACGCTCGGCGGACGCCTGCCCGCCCCCTGGGACGCTCGGCGGACCGCCTGCCCGCCCGTCCCGGGACGCTCGGCAGATGCCTGCCCCCGCCCGTCACGGGACGCTCGCGGGCGGGCCTGCCCTGCCCGTCCCGGGACCCTCGGCGGGCGCCTGCCCGCCCGTCCCAGGACCCTCGGCGGGGCGCCTGCCCGCCCGTCCTGGGACGCTCGGCGGGGCGCCTGCCCGCCGTCCCTTGGGAACGTCGGCGGGCGCCTGCCCGCGGTCGGGAGCTACGGACCCTGCCCCGCGGTCCCGGGGACCCGCGGTCGGACGCCTGCCCGCCCGTCCCGGGACCCGCGGCGGACGCCTGCCCCGCCCGTCCGGGACGCTCGGCGGGGGGGACGCCTGCCCGCCCGTCCCAGGACTCTCGGCGGACGCTGCCCGCCGTCCCGGGACGCTCGGCGGTCGCCTGCCCACCCGTCCGGGAGCTCGGCGGCGCCTGCCCGCCCGTCCCGGGACGCTCAGCGGGTGCCTCCCGCCCGCCCGTCCCGGGTTGGGACGCTCGGCGGGCGCCCTGCCCGCCCGTCCCGGCACAGCTCGGCGGGCGCCTGCTCGGCGTCGTCCCGGACGCTCGGCGGGCGCCTGCCCGCCCCGTCCTGGACGCTCGGCGGAACGCCTGCCCCGCCCGTCCCGGGACGCTCGGCGGACGCCTGCCCGTCCCGTCCCGGGACGCTCGGCGGGACGCCTGCCCGCCCCGTCCCTGGACGCTCGGCAGACGCCTGCCCCGCCCGTCCCGGACGCTCGGCGGACGCCTGCCCGCCCGTCCCGGGGACGACGCGCGGACGGCCGCCTGCCTGCCTGTACCCGGGACCCCGCGGCCGGACTCCGCCCGCCCGTCCCGGGACGCTCGGCGGGCGCCTACCCGCCCGTCCCAGGACGCTCGGCGGGCACCTGCCCACCCGTCCCGGGACGCGGCGGGCGCCTGCCCGCTGGTCCCGGGACGCTCGACGGGCGCCTGCCGCCCGTCCCGGGACGCTCGGCGTGGGCCTGCCGGCCCGTCCCGGGGCGCGCTCAGCGGGCGCTTGCCCGCCCGTCCCAGGACGCCTCGGCGGGGCTCTACCCGCCCATCCGGGACCCGCCCCAGCGGCAGCCTGGCCGGCCCGTCCCGGGAACGCTCGGCGGTCGCCTGCCCGCCAGGTCCCGGGACGCCTTTCGGGGGGCGGTCGCCTGACCCGCCCGTTCCCGGGAACGCTCGGCGGGCGCTGCCCGCCCCATTACCCGGGACCATCGGGGGCGGCCTGCCCCGGCCCGTCCGGGACCCTCGGCGGGCGCCTCGGCCGGCCCGTCCCGGGGGTACGGCTCGGCGGCGCCTGCCCGCCCGTTCCCGGGACGCGGCCCGCGGTCCCGGGACGCTCGCCGGACGCCTGCCCGCCCGTCCCGGGACACGCCGGCGGACGCCTGCACGCCCGTCCCGGGACCCGCGGCGGACGCCCGGGCTGCCCGCCCGGTCCCGGGACGCGGCGGACCGTCCCGCGCTCCCGGGACGCCGGCCCGGTGCCTGCTGCCCGGCCCAGGACGCTAGGCGGCGCCTGCCCGCCGGTCCCGGGACGCTCGGCGGTCGCCTGGCCCGCCCGTTCCGGGACACTCGGCGGGCGCCTGCCCGCCCGTCCGGGACCCTCGGACGGGCGCCTGCCCGCCCGTCCCGGGGACTCGGCGGGCGCATGCCCGCCCATCCCGGCACGCTCGGCGGGCCCGGCCTGCTCCCGCCGTCCCGGGATCGGGGGGGCTCGGGGGGCGGCACGCTGGTCTGCCCATCCCAAGGGACCCGAGGCGGACGCCTGCCCGCCAGGGTCCCGGGGACGCTCACGGACGCTTATCCGCCGTCCCGGGACCCGTGGCGGGCCTCGACCCGCCACTGCCCCTGCACAGTGTAATAGCTATTCTGTACCTTAGAATCAGAATATGCCACTGCATCTTCTCAATTCTCCTGGGGATTCTCTCAATCTTCAACTTCTTTTCCTTGCACTCCACCAATCCTCTTTCTTCTCCTTGCACCTCCACTAATCCTACTGAATCCTCTCAATTTTCTTGGGGCTTCTCCTAATCCTCTTTCTTCTCCCGGCACCTACACAAACCCCCTTATTTTCTTCACCCTTTCTATATTCCCTCCCTTTTCTTTTCCATCCACCAATCAATAAAACTCTAAGAAAACATTTTAACATATTTATTTCCCTTCTAGTTCAATTTCCTTCAACGATTAACAAAACAAACTTATTACAAAATAAACATCTTCCTCAAAATTTCCACATCTTATCCGTCTGAATGAGGCCAGTGCAGTCTTCATCACGCCATTTCTTCAACATCCACACAAGCTTCTGCACTTTTCACTTGCTCTCCTCCATTCGTCTTTATTTCTCCTGGAGCTTCTTCAAATCAGAGACTATTTTCTCCTTCGTTCCTCGCAAGCCATCCAACCTCATCATCCATCTGGTCGTTCCATTCGCCCTGGACACCGGCCTTCTTCTTCAGCGACTCCAGGCCACCATTTCCTTCCTCTAGAAGGCATGCCAGCTCCTTCCTCTTGAGTTTCGCTGTTTCAACTTTACACTGGAGTCCACGCTTTTCCTTCCAACAGGTCCTCCAAAGCCTTCTGCAGGCGCTCCAACCTCAGCTCCAAGTCTTTCCAGTCGGATTCCCACTTTTCGCTTGAGTCTTTTTGCTCCTGAATGAGCCCTGCTATCCGCGCAGCTTCTGCCGTTTATAGCTGCACGTCTTTCTCCTTCTGTCGTAGGAGTTTCTCCAGCCCCTCAACCAGACAGTTCCCTTACCTCTCACAAAGGGCATCGTTTCTCTCACCAATTTCCTTCACGTTCTTCTTCACACGCTGCTTTTCTTCGGCCATCTTGACCATCTTGTCTTCCAGCTGCCGTTTCTCCCTCTTCTCTTTATCGTTCCAGCTTCGAGCGAGTGAGCACTCTCTTGCAACACCTCCTGAGTGATCTGGATTTCAAGAACGCTTTCTTCCCTTCCGCCCGCCTTCTGCGTCTCTTCTTGGTAGTCGAGCCTCTCTTGTAGCTGAAGAATTATTGTCCTGTCCAAGTGCACGCGCTGCTCTCTCTGGCAATGGGATGGCTTCTCGCAAGGCCCGCACAATTCTCTCGTTCAGTTCCTTTTCCTTAGGCTGTTCAGCTCCATCATTATCAGTCAGGAGAGAAATCTCGCCACCGAATAGGCAGCCACACAAAACAAGATTACTAATAACAGCTGCTGCCAATGCCAGATAAGGCCACATTTTCTTCAAACTGAAATCCATATCTAAAGTATCCAGTTCATATACTCTCCTCTCTCATCACTCTCGATTTTTTCGTTGATTTTCTATATTCCACGACAGATATTTTGGTTTATCGAAATATAGCAGGAAAGATTCTGAACTTAATTATGTCTTGTCTCTTGGTCTTATAAATTGCTGAAAACTCTCTCTCTCTCTCTCTCTCTCTCCTCTCTTCTTCTCTCCCCTCCCTTCTTCCTCTTCTCCTCTCCCTCTCTCCTCTTTCTTTCTTTCTTTCTTTCGTTCTTCTTTCTTTCTTTCTTTCCCCGAAGGTCTGGAATTCTTCATTTGTTCCTTCATTTAGGTTTAAGGCTTTGCATTCAATATTTTGAGAAGGAGAGAGAGAGAGAGACCGTATTTTTGCGTAGAAAAACAGGAAAATAGAGAATCTAATGTGTGTATAACCATGCTTAGTGTATGTGCTTTAATTGAGGTTTATATTTATTATTATTCATTCTATCTGTCTATATATATATATATATATATATATATATATATATATATATATATAAATATGAATGATATAATGCCCCAAAGTCAGGTCACCTTTTAGGCATGCTGTCTACGCACGAGAAACGCTAAAGGACACGAATGAATCAAAAGTATATTGAAGCAGGAATGCGCACTGAAACCCACTATAGAAACCCACTCATGGAATTATGACAGCCCTTAAGCAAGCTTACCGCGCGTGCGCACGTGTGTGTGGGGCGTAATATACGTGATGTTGCAACAGTACTAAGAGAGAGAGAGAGAGAGAGAGAAAATGGCTACGGTTGTTAATGATGATGTTTTTTCCCGATCACAAACCGTGACCAGTTAGTGTTTTTCTTCTTCTTCTTTCGAAATAGCGTATTAAAGGTGAACTTGGCCTTTTTCTCTTTCAAAGGAAATTCTGATAGCCACAGCTGTGAGTAAGAATAGACCAACGTGAAATGACTGTTAACAGTGTGTATTTTATAATCTCATTACATTTTACAAGTATCTGTTTATTTATTTAATTATTTGTCCATTTATTTTTTTTCTTTCCCAATTACTAATCTCTTCTGTCTGCTTATCTGTTACCTTCTATTACTACTTTCTAATGAACACCATAATATTCTTTGGAAGCTTGAATTTCAAGTCAGTGGCACCTTTGGTGGGCTTCTTCCATATGAATACGGTTTATAGAACCCCCTTTCCTTTCTGCCTTTTTCTTATTTTTTTCGGCCTTTCTAGGGGACCGTTGTAGTCTCAAAGTTAGTATTATTATTATTCTAAAGATGAACCTCATTCATAAAGAATAAGCCCACCACCACAGGGTCCATTGACTTGAAATTCAAGAACAGAAGGTAATGGGATATACAGAATGAAGAGATCACCAAACACACACACACACACACAGAGTTGTTTTCATTAGTGACTTGTGTTGTGATGGTTAATTTTTCAGAAATCATTTTCACAAAGCAATTTATAATTGTTACCAAAAGTTCCCCTACTCAAATGATTCTTCAATTAATTATTTAGTTCAATTGAACGTTTGCTACAAGTATGCACACACAAATACAGTCCGTTTTCATTTTTTGTCTGCTCTCTCTCTCTCTCTCTCTCTCTCTCTCTCTCCTCTCTCTCGTCCGGTACCTCATCTATGGCAATAAATTCGGGGATTTTCCTTTGTTTACCATTTTGTCAAAATGAATTCATGAAATTCTCTCTCTCTCTCTCTCTCTCTCTCTCTCTCTCTCTCTCTCTCTCTCTATCTCTCGCCTCTCTCCTCTCTCTCTCTCCTCTCTCTCTCTCTCTCTCTTCATCTTGCCCCCCCCTAAGGTCGGAATCTTCATTGTTTGTTCCTTCATTTAGGTTTAAGGCTTTGCATTCGATATAAGTTGAAAGAGACCTTACAGACCTTACATCTTTGTTCGGGTTGCCCCAGGTCCCTCAGTATGAGCCACCTCTAATGTCTACCAGAGAGTTGCTAGTACATCTTCCGGTATATTTTGCATCTTCCAATCTTGGATGGTCTGGGATGCAGTTTAGATATTTGTCGAGCTTATTCTTAAACACATCTACGCTCACTCCTGTTATATTCCTCAGATGAGCTGGCAACGCATTGAATAGACGCTGCATTATCGATGCTGGTGCGTAGTGGATTAATGTCCTGTGTGCTTTCCTTATTTTTCCTGGTATAGTTTTGGGCACTATTAATCTACCTCTGCTTGCTCTTTCTGATATTTTTAGCTCCATGATGTTTTCAGCTATTCCTTCTATCTGTTTCCATGCCTGAATTATCATGTAGCGTTCTCTTCTCCTTTCTAGACTATATAATTTTAAGGATTGTAGTCTTTCCCAGTAGTCAAGGTCCTTAACTTCTTCTATTCTAGCTGTAAAGGTCCTTTGTACAATCTCTATTTGTGCAATATCCTTTTATAGTGTGGGTACCATATCATATTGCAATATTCAAGTGGACTACGAACATATGTTTTATAAAGCATAAATCATGTGTTCAGTTTTCTTGTTTTGAAGTGCCGTAACAATATTCCCCATTTTTTGCTTTACATTTTGCCAATAGAATTGCTATTTGATCGTTGCATAACATGTTCCTATTCATCATCACACCAAGGTCTTTAACTGCTTCCTTATTTGTGATTGTCTCATTATTAGGTCCCCTATGTGCATATAGCTTTCCTTCTCTGTCTCCATAGTTTATTGATTCAAATTTATCAGAGTTAAATACCATCCTGTTTACCTCTGCCCAATCATATACTTTGTTAAGGTCTCTTTGTAGCGCGTTCATATCTTCATCACAAGTAATTTCTCTACTTATTCTTGTGTCATCGGCGAAACTACTCACTACCGAGTCCTTAACATTACTGTCTATGTCTGCAATCATAATAACAAACAGTAATGCAGCTAACACTGTACCTTGTGGCACACCGGAAATTACCTTAGCTTCATCCGATTTCTCATCGTTTGCAATAACTATCTGTTTTCTGTTGTGTAAAAATTCTTTTAACCATCTTTCTACTTTATCCACTATATTATGTTTTCTAATTTTCTTCGCTAATATATTATGGTCTACCTTGTCAAAAGCTTTTGCAAAGTCTAGATAAACCACATCTGTTTCATTTCCGCTTTTCATTCAGACGTTAATTCATAATTGTTGGGTCAGACTTCCAAATAACTTGATAGGTAGGAATTTAATATAATGTAGATAGTTTGAAACCAATTAAGAACTGTCAAGCCCGATTGTATCCTAAAGTTGTTCATGTTCCTGTTTTTCAGAAGGTCCGCACGGTGCCACTGACGTTACGCAGTGAGGCTGAGAGTGCGCTGCAAGAGCTTGAAAAAAATAAGATTATAGAAAGAGTAGAATTCTCAGATTATGCCTCACCAATTGTTACTGTCAAGAAGCAGAATGGATCCCTTAGGATTTGTGGGGATTTTCGTAGAATAAATGAAATTCTTCATGAATCTAAATTCCCATTACCTAATATGTCAGAATTAATTTCCAGTGTGTCTCGATATAAGTATTATACCAGACTTGATCTCAAGAAGACTTATTTGCAATGGAAGTTGCTCCAGAAGACCGTAAATATTTTGTAATTAACACACATTTGGGTCTATATAGATATTTACGCTTACCATTTGGTATCCATTCTGCTCCTGCAATATTTCAGAAGTTCATTTCCTAATTGTTAGCTACTAATGATTTTGCTTATCCATATCTGGATGATATTGTTATAGGTGGAGACTCACCAGCTGAACATGATAAACGTGCAACTAGCAGAGAGAAGAGCCCCATTAACTGTCCTTATTTTCATTCTGTTTCTTTGTTTAGTTTTAAAGAGTTTAACTTTACTGAACACTCGTTCGCATTCAGCATTAGAGTGCGGCAAGCAAAGAGCAGTTAGAGCAAAATTGGCTACGTCTGAAAACAAGACTCTTTTTGGGACACTTCTCCCCAGAACTTATCAGGTGACTCATTAACGAGATGCTTAAGTTCATGTTGCAATATGGGAAACATTCTCCATTGATCATCCAGCTTTTGAAGTAGTGAGTGGTCATCTGGGGGTACAATTAGAGGAAGCTCAGATGCAAGAGGGAATAAGGAGGGGATTCTTTCTCTGAATTCTGATGCGAGAGCATTTTTTGGACAGAGAGTTTAACTTTGACAGGACACCATCATTGAAATTATACCTCTTCTTTATTTGTGTGCATGCCACTACAAGGAAACTTCTACACTTCTGATAAAACTCCTGCCGTTGAGCTTTCTTTTCCTGTATGGAGGGGTTTTTTAATCCCTGCATAACTTTAACTCCTAGGTACATTTGGTCCTGTCCATAAATGAGAGAAGGGGGTCTCTGAATAGCATGGACACTTTATCATGGAGAACTGTTATTACTGCTTTATCTGACGGGAAAAAATTTGTTGAACTCAGTAAACTTTGGAAGAACCCAGTCAAGGAACATGAAATATAACTTCATGAAAGGATCATGAAGGGAGTTGATAATCAACTGTGTTGCTAATAGTTTCTCAGCGAGCTACTTCTCCGAGAAAAATAGCTTCAGTGCCTCCCACTGTTCCAATAGCCTTTGAACCACGTTACAATTGGAGACAAGCGGCGGCAAGCCATGTACGGACTCCGAAATAATTCTTTCTTTTTTTATAGAAATTAGCCTGTTTCATGGAGGAGTTCACCGACCATTTATATTTGTAATTAATTACTTATCAACACCTTAGAATTATCGCACAAACCGTACGATAATGGAAAATGCTATCGTGCATCGTACCAAGGCCGTTTTTATCGTACTTGTACGATAATTATCGTACGTGTGGCAACACTGCACCGGACGCTTCGAACACCACACCAAACCATTGAATCAGCAAAAAGAACCCCGAGTTGCCTGTGACATAATTATAACCCCTTTTCCTACCAAAAAATATATTTCTAACTAGTCACCAGTCTCTTCGTTGGCGTACCTACAGCCTACAAAATGTATAAAAAGCTTTTAACACGCTGCCACCACTAACTATAACCCCCCCCCCCCTTAACAAAACTACACAAAATGACAACTCTTACCTGTTGGCAGCAGGCGCCCTCTCTCTGCAAACATTGTCACTAGGCTTATAAGCTCACATAAATACAAAAATATGCTATTTATTACCCACAGCAGATGAACATAAAATAGACAAATTATTAATAAGTCATGGTTATAAAAACCCAAGTCTGCCCCACAAAGACTATAAATTATCATTCCACTCTCCTGGATTAGTCAAAGTAATCAGGTTTAGAGAATCCCATTTCTAGAACCATGATATGGGACCCATCTTGAGATGGGCTTTCCCTCAACACCTGGTGACCTTCTCGACCGTCTTTCTTCTTATCTCAAAGGATTGTGTCTTTCCCTCAAGTGCCTCGAACGGCCGGACCTGTTACGCACGTACAAACGAACGTACATATCTACCACGCCTCAAAACCGCCCGTGGCAACAGCCCGAGCAGTCACCAATAATGCACACACATGAAATTCCTTCGTCCGAGGAAGGCGCTCTCTGGGCGCACCTTGTCTCCAAGCGAGGGAAGCTGACACAACATGTAATTCACTAACACATAAATTCATACCTATAATATATATATATATATATATATATATATATAATATATATATATATATATATATATATATATTGTGAAGAAGTGCCATGTATCTGGTTACTACTACACTTACCAATCATGAATTAATTACCTCACAACAGCCAGACGCCTGAACCTTCATCACAGATAAAATACGACTGAATATTCTCATGGCAACAGTGATCCCTTAAACAACTTGTCAATATTGCAGAAAATCAGACTAAGTTCATTCAAACAGGTGTGAGGTCATCTTATATGTAATTAAATTAATATTAAAGGGCATCACTCCATCAACAACGTTTAAAAGCTAAGTATTTGCCTGATTCTACTCACGTCAATTAAAATTGAAAGAAAACAGCTCAATTACCACTCTATATTTCTACCTAAACCAAATTAAATATACTGGTGAAAGAAAAATAAAACAAAAATTTTAAATAAAAAAAATTATTATTAAACTCAAAATTTATAAGTGAAATCCACAATCTGTTACTTGAAAACAGCACAAAGTTTAATTAATTCTAGAATTGATTATCAAGTAATATTAAATCAAATTGATTTATCACAAAATCAAGAAAATTAATTAATCCAATTGTAATTAAAGTGTTCGGTAATAACTAAAATTTGGAAATTAATTCACAAGTCCTAAACAACAATAAAACTTGAAAAGAATTCTAAATAAATGCAAATTAATTCACAAGTGTTTAATTCAATTAAATATGCAATGATTAATTAGTGAAAACAATTAAGTTAATTAAATTATGAATGTAAATGAAAACATGGAAAAATGTGGAAACTACCAAAAGTGCAAAACACTAAGAAAGCATTATTCACACTATATATATATATATATATATATATATATATATATATATATATATATATATATATATACATATACATATACACACACACACATACAACACACTTCAATAAGAAAAAGGATAAATGCATGTCACCCTAGCCTCCAGCGCGGCAATCTGCCCTAGTATACTGCCGGCAGTCTTGGTGATCTTCCCAGCTAGTTTATTGAAGTATTGTCTTGACGTCTTACCCTGACACCCACCTTGAAGCTGTCACCTTGAAGTACCTGAACGCTGCCCAACGTGGAATCCAGAGCTGTCGTCCATTTTTATCCCTTGGTGAAGAACTGCAAGTCTCATCCACAGATTAAGGCACTGAATTGGAAGTAGATTATTGGCCTTCACCTACTATTCCTGGCACTCGTTCCTTGTTCCAACTGTTCTCCCATTCCCATGATCCTATTATCCTGTCTCCTTTAGAGACCCCAGTGATTTTTGACTGCATTTGTGAAATCTCTTACTTCATTAGTGAAAGTGTTCTTAAAGGTCTTTGTTGGTTAATCTTACAATAATCGAGTAATTTAGCATTCATTCAGTATTTCGATATTTGTTGTATTTTGCATTTTTCCATTTATATATAATCTATATATGTGTTGTGTATATGTGTATGTATGTATGTATGTGTAAGTGGGTGTATTTGTGCGCCTACGCCTCTCGTGCATTGACGGGTGTGGGTATCGAAATGTAACCATTGATGAATAAATAAGAGATAAACAAATTGTTTTTGCCATTTTCGCTTATGAACTGATAATGAAAAAACGGGAAAAAAACACCTGCTGTGATATAAATAAGCTAGCATTAAATTTTCTAATAAGCATAAAAGAGAAATGTTTCTGCGAAGATGTATCCATTTCTGCGTGATTTTATTTTTAAATGGTAAGCTGACCTTATGCCAGCACAAGCTCTTGCTCCTTTCGAAACTAATATAATCGATATTTAATATTGTTCATTAGTATAAAGTGCTACAAACGCTTGGTATAGATTCCAAATATTACTTTAAATACATTTTATATCGGGTATATTTGTCTCAAATGAAATATTATACATTTTTTATTCAACCCTAATTTGCCTTTGTAAGCGTTTTAATTTCTGGTTGTCATTTAGGTTTTTTTTTTTTTTTTTTTTTTTCTTTTTGGTGAAGATTATTGTCTTTTTTTTTTAACTTGAGACCGTATTGTGGATGTAGTTAATTCCATAATTGATTCAAGAAAAATGGTGTCTGCACCTTTTCTTTAGCACAGTAACTCAGACTTAGTGTTCATACATTACTTACCAGTATATTCAACGAATGCTTTTGTTGTTAGTATGCCACAAGTTGCATATGCTTCTCGAAATAATTTTACTAGGTCCCCATGGGTGCAATTGGATTTAAACACGATGAGTGGAGAAAATGGGAAGCCTACCTCTGTTGTACCAGCTACAGGTTTAGGGATAACATTGCACAAATTTGTGACTTGAAACGGCCGGAATAGTATGAAAATATTCTACAAACTGAAATAAGTGGCCTAATTAGGGAACACAATTCGTAGACTTGATAGTTAAAGAATGTTCTACTCCCTTGGTTTTGAAAAATATCATTTAAAGAAGTGGCGTTTGATTCAGTTAGAGTGAAAACCACGGAGAGAAGAGAGGAAGCTTTGAAAATTGTTAACCTTGGCATTGATAAGTCCTGGATTGGTATGAGCAGACTTTTCCATTAGAAGTAGAGAATAGCGCCTCAGTGGCGTGGTTGGTATGTATGGTCTTTGCCTGCCACCTTTGTGACCGCGAGTTCAATTCTCGGGCAC
>NC_061103.1:17502965-17520465 GCF_015104395.2 Macrobrachium nipponense
CTAGGACAGAATCCCAGCGTCACTTACTTCTAGATTTGAAATCACCAACTATAACTTTTCTAGCTAGACCCAAGAAAGAACCTGGATCAACTCTAAAATTGACATACGATGTTCAATATAATGAGAATATAATCAAAAGGAGTAATCTGAAAAAAAACCTTTACGTTCTGTTCTGTAACAGGAAATGGATTAACACGATTTTATCACTACGCGATATGGTAATCATCCCTCTCTGACTAGACGAAAACGTTCTTCAAAAGCAAAGGAAATGAACTTTTCTGAGATACGCAACACTTTCGCTTATGCTCGGGTCCCATGCAATCTGAGATTTTGAAACTAGGTATGTCACACTTTTACCAGTGATTCGTACTGAATTGTATTATCTGCTATTTTAACTAGCAGAAAGCCCTTTAGTAATAATGATGATATTAGTGTAACTTCAACCGTATCATCCCCATCAATCATTACCGCCTCCAATGCCGCGTGACGTAACGTGCATCTGTGAATGTCCATATATATTTTTTTCCACTATCCCCCTCTATTCTCCGAAGGGTGTCTATGCCACCTCCATATTCCTTTCATCATTATCTCATCTACAGATGCAACTTCCGTAATTTAACCTCATGGTATCACTTTGAACTATATCCGCTTCTGACTTCTATTCTTCTTCTTACAGCTTCTCTTTCACATCAAGAAAATCTTTTAGACATAGTTTCATTGTCATGCCGTGATCCATATATGCATAGCAACACAGATCACAAATGACTTTGTTTAAAGTTACTTTTGTTTATCATTTAAATGTAACTGATTTTCAGTTCGTATTCTTCATACTGCCCATCGTTTTGATTGCTTTTCAGTCTTTTACTTAATTCCAACTGATGAACTGGACTGGCTATCTTTTTTGCTCAATATTTGAAGGATTCTGTCCCGATGATTATTTCTCCACATAATGTTATTTCATCCCCTTGCACATACTGTCCCCTCATTATTTCTGTTTTTTTTTATATTTATTTCGAATCCCACATCTCTAAAATTATGATGCATTCTATTCAGCAAACTTTGTAAATCGATTAAAATAACACCTTCGCCATATTTTAAGTCAACTTATCAAATCTAAATTCTATCTTTCAACTCAAGAGAGAGAGAGAGAGAGAGAGAGAGAGAGAGAGAGAGAGAGAGAGAGAGAGAGAGAGAGAGAGAGAGAGAACTTATAAAAAAAAAATCACTCCTTTCACGCCACAATTTAATGTCATTTCACTTAGTGAGATCCCATCAGCATTAAATTTGCATCTACTTCGTGAATGAATTATTGATTTAGCTTAACATATTTCAAGGGAATGCCATATTGACCCAAGAACTTCCAGAATACTGTGAAAACTGTCAAATGCCCTCGTGTAATTAACAAAGTCCATCAAAATCGGATTTTTACATCAAATACACTACTACCTACTATGTCTTGAATGGCTACCGACGTCATTGCGGTCAGTGAAGTCTTTTATTGGTACCTTCGCCGTGACTTCCAATTCCCAATCATCAGTCTTTGTTTCAGTACCTCTTATTTCGCAAAACAGTCTGGTTAGTAAACAAGGTGTCATCTCAGTGCAGCTAAAATCTTCACTGCATTGATTCCATCATAATATTAGTGTAGCTTTAACTGTATTTTCAAGTGTGTTTTCCATCTCCTAAAACCCTTCTTATTGTGGATGCCAAGCAATCAACAAAATGAACAACCAATGTGGCAAACGTCACAACGATTCTGTATCATCGTTTATTCGCCCCCACCCCCTCTCTCGCCAATGTATCAAAAATTCCTTTGTTGGTTGGGGCCGCTTAAGAATAATTCATCAAATTCATCCCCACTTAAAATTAAATCTAAAACAACACTTTGTTTGTTTGTATTTGTATGGTGTTTTTTTACGTTGCATGGACCCAGTGGTTATTCAGCAACGGGACCAACGGCTTTACGTGACTTCCAAACCACGTCGAGAGTGAACTTCTATCACCCGAAATATTCATATCTCACCCCTCAATGGAATGTCCGAGAATTGAACTCGCGGCCACCGAGGTGACAGGCCAAGACCATACCAGCCACGCCACTGAGGCGCTCTAAAACAACACTGGGAGCATAATCTTTCGTAAAATTTAATTGAAGAGGGATGAATTGCGGATGCCTGCAGAAATTCTAAAGCTTACCATCATCAACAAACCAACACCATTTTCTATGATCACCTTGCCCATTCTTCCCATTCAAGGGAAGCCTTACCTAAGTCAGTCAAACGTTTCAAGTCTCAAGTCTTTGGTATCAGGAATTCTATCATCCTAGATTAAGCCAGCCTTGTGCTGGCACGGACTCTTGCTCCAGGGTAGCTCTTGAGTAATTTTACTTGAAGAGTAAGCGTAAAACTGGAACAGAATAGAATACGCAATTTTGCCGAAGGCTAAGCGCTGGGACCTTGGAGGTTATTCAGCGCTGAAAGGAAAATTAAGAGTAAAAGGTTACACAAAAATGTAACAGGGGGAAAAACTCGCAGCTGCACTATGAAATGATAGTTAGAAGAGGGTGGAGAGTAAGACTGAAGAGAGAATATGAATATGCGTAGTTTTCAGCCAAGGGCCAAAGGGACGCTGCAAAGAACCTTATATATTGCTTACACAGTGCTCTACGCGTGAGGTGCCCTGACGTGTAAAACTGGACGATTGCTTTACGGTAGTTTCCAGATTTTCTGAGCAGGATGGTGTGTAAACGGACGAAATCCCTTGACTAGGAAGGACACGCCACCATAGGTTGTGTGGTGTGCGAATTAACAGGTTAACAAAAACCGTTAAATTTCTATACAAATCAGATGGCAATTTAAGACCATGCAGACAACGTGACAGATTGAAGCTCAGGAGATTTTTAATATCTAAACGTTTGATTTCAAAACCATTGAGATTTCTTATATATAGGACTACGACACACACTATATATATATACATATATATATATATATATATATATATATATATATATATATACATATATATATATATATATATATATATATATATATATATATATATATATAGAGAGAGAGAGAGAGAGAGAGAGAGAGAGAGAGAGAGAATTGACCGGGGACCATTGTTTTAAAAAACTCCACTGTACCTCTGTTTTCTCAAAAAGTGACCTCTCTCTCTCTCTCTCTCTCTCATATATATATATATATATATATATATATATATATATATATATAATATATATATATATATATATAATATATATATATATATATATATATATATATATATATATATATATATATATATGACATGCACAATGGGAGGAATGAGCTTCTTTTCGTCATGCTGCAAACAAACCTTTAAATTTGGGGATACGTGGTTCCAAGAAAAACCTTCATACACGTACCTTTAGGGAATTATGTCCCTGCCCTTAGGTGGGTTCCAGATCCAGCTTGCAGCGCCTGGATTTAGAGCCTGGGTACAGGGTATGAGAACCTGCTGCCTTTAAGTAAGAGGCCGAGTTCCAATATCGAAAATTGTGTCCTTACTCTTAAGAAGGAACAGAAACCGTTGGCCGCAGAATAACTGACAGGGTTAGGAGGCCAAGTGATTTATGCCTTCAGACTCAACCATTGACGCCTGCCGGATGACCTGGGTCAAATGCAGGGTCATTGCCCTTGGTCATTTAGAAACTGCGCACTACAAGGAAATAGTTATCCTTTTA
Organism: Macrobrachium nipponense; assembly: GCF_015104395.2. NCBI lineage: Eukaryota > Metazoa > Arthropoda > Malacostraca > Decapoda > Palaemonidae > Macrobrachium > Macrobrachium nipponense. Next base: position 17,506,687 of record NC_061103.1, read on the forward strand.
GTGTATCTAGCAACGAACGAATACTCCGCGGGTGTGTTGTACAAATTGATAGGCACAATCTGAAATGGTCCCCAGTCCTGAGCATATGGGGATAATAAGAATCTCTCAGTTCATGAATATAAAGATCAACTAAAAACAGGAAGCTGGAATGTCAGAACCCTCAATCAAATTGACAAATAAAACAGGTAGAAAATTAATTCCAGGGATATGAACAGGAAGGAGGAGCTGTTTTTGGAATTATGGTGCAAATGAACGAGGAAATGAAGATTGGATGGGTCTTATGTGTACAGGAATAACATGGAACTGGCAGAGAAGCAAGAATACTCTGGACACCAAAAGCAGATAAATAGCGGTGATACAAACTTACCAATCAGCTAAGTAGGCTGCTGCAAACAATGTCATTTTCTAGCATTAGGTTTAATACTACTTATTCTTCTAAGGCCCCGTCCACACGGTCGAGCTTTGGTCGACGAACTTTGTCCGATGTGACGTCAGAAGCGTAGAAACAGCGAGAAAAGTCAGAACTTTGCCGCGGTTTCTCCGCTTCTGACGTCACATCGAACAAAGTTTGTCGAGCAAAGCTCGGCCGTGTGGACGGGGCCTAACAGTATCTTTGCTACAACTAAAATGTGGAGTAGTTAGACTTTGCATTTGCAGTTTTGGAATGTTTTGATTTAGAAATATTTAAACGAGGAACAAATTCCTTCCTGCTCTCAGGTGACGGATCTTGAATTTCAGGATGTCAGTTTTCGATTCATTTTTTTTACCCTCATAATTATACATTTTTCTATCACCTTTTCCTATAACTTGTATCTGTCTCTCTGTGCAGGATGATTTCAGTTTAGAGCCCTCCTGGGTTTATAGTCTGTTGACTCTGTCCATAAGGGGTTTCAGCTATAAATAAGAAGAAAAAAGAAAGAAATCTATCACCGTGGAGATGGGGTGGTATCGATTCTAGATACAGGCAGTTCGAATCCTGGCTAGCTCAATATGAATACCCTTGGATGTAAGCTATTTCTAAAGTATAGTAAATTCGATATTAAACGATATTTGTAGCTTATTATAAATTAATGCAAAAAATTGCGCATGTTTAAGTTTAAAATTCACACTCACACGTTAAATGGCAATTGTAGTGTATGGAAATGTTCTACAAAGGGCTTGATTATTAGGAAGAATAAATGAAAGGAATTTTTGAGACAAATAACCACAACAGTTGCACAGAAATCTTAAGTGAGAAACATGACAGGGAAGAAACTGTCGAGATAAATAGTTTGTGAAGTACATACATGATGAAAAGGAGGGAAGACTTTTCTCGGGTGGTGGATTATGTATTTTGTCAGTCAATCACTCTGTTAATTCTGACTTCTTATTCACATTCATATGTTTAATAACTTTACTTTTTTATTTCTTAAGTTTTTCTTGTATCGTCGCACAGGCATTCACACTGACCTGTAACTTCACAGAAAAATTAGAATTATTTGACAATAGTCACACGTCCATAAGTGAAACAATTATTATCGGCAGAAGATAATAAATGGAACATTCAAGGTTGATATTTAACATTAACCGTCGACTTTTCCAACAGATCTTTACACTAGAGAGTACAAGGTACAAGAAATACTTGTACACTTTATATATATATATATATATATATATATATATAATATATATATATATATATATATATATATATAAACTGGCCTTTGCCATGAAAAACCTAATTAGCAGGACATCTTCCTAGAGCTAAAGCAATTGTAGTGTTTTACTATAATGGCCTTCGCCTAAGGAGAAAGTTGGTATCTATCTGCATTATATTTCTGAACGGTAGGTTCGGGGTTTCGGAGACACCGTCTTTGAGATCTGACCACCTGTGATTGATTGATTGATCATGGAATTTAGGGCATAGACCAAGCGCTGGGACCTGCAAAGGTCATTCAGCGCTGCAACATTATATGATTGAATGAAATGGATGAAATGAATGAATACGTGAATCAATTAAAATCTCTCACACAAATGACCAATTAAAACTGCAATTAAAAACACCGAACGACATAGTACAACAACCAGGACCAAGACGATCTCACATTACACCTCAATCAAACCAAACCCATTCACTCTCACTCAAAACCACTTACACTGCAACCAAAGAATCCCACAGCTGAAGTTACATACACACACACAAACTTAAAAAAAAAAAAAAAAATTACATGCCCATTCATAACCATTTAACCTTAATTAAAAACAGCAAATAAATTGTTTTAATAATAATTAGGTACTTAAAATGATGACTATGAACAAAGCAATAAAAATATAAAATCAACATAAGATAAAATACAATCAATACAAAATAAAATCAATAAGTTAAAATTTGCCACCACTTAAACTTAATAAAAAATCCTAATACATTTTAAAAATCTTACTAGTGCAGAAAAATCTGCTTTGTCATCTAGAATATCGGCAAGAGATTTTCCATCAAGGTGGAATCTCTGCCTCTGTTCTCTGTAATTTACACAATGCACCAAGATGTGCTCCACTGATAAGGTTGCATCACACCTAACACATACTGGTGCACTGCCCCCTTCTAAAATAAATTTATGGGTTATCCTAGTGTGCCCAATACGAAGTCGCCCCAAAACAATTTCTGTTCTCCTCTCTTTTTGAAAAGAAGAGGGCCATTTTTCTATGCTTTTCCTTATCTGCTTATATTTCTTATTGTTGGCTAAGAGAGGGGAGGACCATCTCTCTTGCCATTTCCTCAAGATGTACGACTTGATGGATCTCTTCATATCTACATGCGGCACTTTGGTTACCTGATACAAATGACTCACAGCCGCTTCCTTTGCATATCTGTCTGCCTCCTCATTCCCGCGAATTCCGACATGAGCTGGGATCCAGCAGAAACATACCGATTTCCTGCGACACGAAATCCAAAAGAGCCACTCCTGGGCTTTTTGTACCAGATGAATTGTATACACAGCTGCTTTAATGAATCTAGTGCACTTTTTGAGTCACTATATATTACACAATTTTTCTTATTCGAGTTATGAATAATTTCTAAAGCTTTAACTAGAGCTGACAACTCTGCACACCCAACTCCACTATCAGACTTTGATCCATCAGTGTAGATCTTCACTTGCCCATCATGTTTACTGTCATGCTCCAGAAAATTAGCTTTGATCTCTTGCTGAGACTTGTTTTTTGTCTGACCACCTCTGGGTATGGGCAAGATACGGGTAATTATCTGACCAGCAGGGAATGAGCAGCTAATCAAGATAGGAGGGAAATAAATACCATGTAGTACACAGTTGTTGAAATGCGGCTTCACCATCTGTGAATCGTGGCGATAGTGACTTCTTAACTTGTTCCTTCGCTTCTTTTGGGACATATTCTAATTTACGGGTAACGCCACAAGTGCATCTAAAAGAGAGAGAGAGAGAGAGAGGAGAGAGAGAGAGAGAGAGAGAGAGAGAATTATAAGCACATAAGCAAGAGTTACTTCGAAAAAGAAAGAAAGAAAAAAAAAACTGCAGCCGGGAAAGACCTTCCGACCATAAGAGCATTAACTATATTATCATTTCGGACCAGAACGGCTTAATAACCTCAACATTTATGAAGGCAGAGAAAGCCGGCAGACAAGGCCCGCCCGACCCGAGGTCCCAGAGAGAGAGAGAGAGAGAGAGAGAGAGAGAGAGAAGAGAGAGAGAAGGAGAGGCAGCAGCAGCAAAACGCGCCATTTAAACAAAGACCAGTAGCAGGGACGAGTCACGAGCACATGCCCGATGCACAATAAGCCCGCCACTCATGCCCGCCGATAGTGATCTTGGACAAACAAGCTTAGCACATGGACGCCAATCATGCTCGCTTAACTGCTGGTTAGCGTAGTATGATTGCCTGCTGAGAATGCACCGAGACCACGGGTTCTTTTTGTTGTTGACTCTGCCAAATCAAAACATCTCTCCTCCTCCTCCTCCGCTCTAGTGTCGTAATATATTGGAATAAATGGTAGAAGCGCAGTCACTTGGGCGTTGCCGCGTTTGCGCTCAGCCAGGAAGGAACACCCTTATTCCCCTTCGCCCAAAACATTCTCCTTCCTCTCTTTACAATGTGTACCTTTTCGTACAAGACAAATGAATTTAAATGTGTGGGACATACATACTGTATGAAGGGGAGGAGGTATGACGACGAAGTTTTCGCAACTGCGAATTTACTGTGGATTTGTGAAGGTATCTTATGTGCGGGGACGTGAACTCACTTCTTATCAGCGTCTTGCACGCTTGCCTTCCCAAGATAATGAACACTGCATTTTAAGGTCAGGAGAGAGAGAGAGAGAGAGAGAGAGAGAGAGAGAGAGAGAGAGAGAGAGAGAGAGGCGAATAAAAGGGGCAGCACTTACCAGCACTGTTTTCAAGAAGGATTGCTGTACCAGTAGTACTACTACCGTAACGAAGTCTGCGAAAGGATGGGAAAGGATCGTTATCAAAACGAATTCCGTTTGAGAGCAGTCTTTGATTAGCAATTTCCTTGTCACAACAGCTATTAAATAGTTATTTGATCGGCAATTGCCTTACCATAACAGTTATTACATTCAGAATCTCGTCTGGTAACTGGTCGAAATAATTACACCATGAAGGAAGAAGTTCGTGAGTTTCGGAGAATAATAAAAGAGAATTTAAAGTGTATATACATAAAAACCACCGATCGTAACTCCCCGTAACGTACATTCTTGTGTCTAGTACAATTTCTGTGTACTTATAATACTACTATACTTTCCATATTGGGAATACTATGAAATAAACTGATGTATAGATTTGTTCGAATTTTCATCCATAAATCTGTAACGGAATTGTAAGCATAATTTTCATGGAAGATATATACTTTGTAACTTATTTAGCAGTATATTTGCACGGGGAAAAAATAATTGTCTCACTCCGTGGTATCAAGTTGTAAAAGGACACCAATTAATCCAGCGTACTTGAACTCCGCCATTGTGATAACTCTTATCTTTATTTCCTAATGAATCTTTTTGGACTGACTTTCGGGGAACGGCGCTAACAGGAACCTGTTAGACCGGCTCCGCTGAAGCTGGCGAGCGCCTCTGGGGTCAGATCTCGCACTCTCAGTGTGCACCTATTTATAAAATTGCAGTCTCACTGACATAGGCATAGTTACACACGCCTGCCTTTTCATACACATTGGTACTTTTTTCCCCCCTAATAATTGTGTGCACAAACTTATTTGCATAAACTGACATGATGGAACTCAACTCAGACAAACGAATTCTGTATTCACTAGGACTCAACTCAGATAAACGAATTCTCTGTATTCACTAGGCCTTGCACAAAGTTACGCACATCAAGGACACATTCTAAGATGCATGCTTAGTTATACTTAATATACATACAAAGACCTACTTGTACATACACAGGATATACAGATATATAACATTTATACAGTCACTGATTAAAGCATTTACAAGTGCGCATATACAAGAAGTGAAGTGATATAGTACGTACTACAAATTTTTTCGTATATATATATATTATATATATATATATATATATATATATAGATACATACTAGATGACCAACCTGGCACTGCCCAGGTAATCTCTGAATGACACTGATAAACTCTCTTCTCTCTCTCTCTCTCTCTCTCTCTCTCTCTCTTGTTAAGATAGTTGCTTCAGTTACATTGCTCGGCATTTTTGACACTACATTTCACCACTTCTCATGCCCCATTCCTATCGGGGCAGAACTTGGACTTGAAGGCCATCAGGAGTGTTTCTTTTCATCCAAGTAACCTCGAAAACTATGGATTAGACCCAAATATCAGTAGTTTTTTGTTACTATTAAATATCACCACTTTCAACCCCATCTCACGGCCCCCTTTCTATCAGGGCTGAACTTGGACTTAAAGGGCATTGAGAGTGTCGCTATTCATCTAAGTGAGCTCAAAAACTATGGATTAGACAATAATATCTAGTTTTTTGGTTATTTTAACATGTCACCATCTTCCCACCACTTTTCACCCCCTGTTCCTATTGGGGCTGAACTTGGACTCAGTGGGCTTTGGGAGTGTCATTATTCATCTCAGCAACCTCAAAACTATGGATTAGACACTTAATATCTGTCGTTTTTGGTAATTTTTACATATCAACCACCCCTCTCCACCCCTTTCTCAGCCTACTCCTATCGGCCTGAACTTGAAATTAAAGGGCATAAGGAATGTCATTACTCATCTCAGTGACCTCTAAAACTATTGATTAGACACTAATATCTGTAGTTTTCAGTTATTTATACATGTCACTCTCCTCCTACCCCTTCCTATCAGGGCTGAACTTGGACTTGATGTCCATCGGGAGTGTCACTATTCAATTCAGCAACCTCAAAAACTATGGATTAGACACTAATATCTGTCATTTTTCGATTATTTTTACATGCCACCCCTTTCTCACCCTGCTCCCTATTGGGACTGAACTTCGAGTTAAAGGGCATTTGGAGTGTTGCTATTCATCTCAGCTACCTCAAAAACTATGAATTAAGACACTAATATCAGTTGTTTTCAGTGGTATTTACATTTCACCCCCTTTACCCAACCAATTGTCCAATTTTAATTCTGTTTTCACTATTTCCCAGTTTGTTATTGACATATTCAAAATCTCACCAAAATCGGTCAAGAAATGAGGATTTGTATAGCGTTCAGACACATCATTCTATATATATATATATATCTATATATATATATATATATATATATATGTGTGTAAGTGTGTGTGTGTGTGTGTGTGTGTGTGTGTGTAATTGTAATAGCCACAATGCCCTCATAACTTCTCAAATTCTTCACGCTTCTTCGGATGGGCTTGTCACTACAAAGCCTTGAGATCCAAGTGCAAGAAATATGAAGAAATTATGATGTTCAGTAGAGGGAAACGAACCTCGGTTACCATAATCAAGACGAGGTCACAATTACATATCATATATTTTTTGTGGAAAAACTGTCATCTTCTGAGCCTAAAAATTAAACCGAAGTTAAGATAAATATCTGTAAATACAAAGTAAAAACATTCAAATTTAAACTAATAGATGATTAAGGACTACACAAAAGAAATATATCATTATAATGAACTACAAAACTATAATTATAGGATTATTCAAAAAACATTCTGGCCAGGATTGGCTTTCAATGATGCTGGAATATTGCCTCTGTTGTGATTATATTCAAGCTATTCCTAAAATGAACTGAACTGAATAAAGAACTTAGGCCAAAGGCCAAGCGCTGGGACCTACGAGGCCATCCAGCGTTGAAACGGAAATTGACAGTAAAAGGTTTGAAATGTGTATCAGGAAGAAGAGCTCGCAGTTGCACTGTGAATTAATTGTAGGAGTGTGTGGAAAGCAACATGGAAGAAAGAGAATATGGAAGGACGTACAGTAAAAGGTACGAAAGGGGCTGCAGCAAGGGGCCGAAGGCACGCTGCAAAGAACCTTAAGTAATGACTAAAGTGCACTGCATGAGGAGCACTGACGGGCACAACCCCGCTACGGGAATCGCTAAAAATTACTTGAATAGGAAAATTTCTCTTAGTCATTGGGTGTTATATCCACTTTGAGAATGATAACTGGGGTTGTGAATAAGGTAGTCTTGTCAAGTAACTGCCCGGTCTTTGAAGTCGTCTTCTGAACTGCTCTTTAGACCCTGGTGATGCCTCTCACTTTTTCAGCCAATATCGGAAAAAATGTAAAGTTTATCTTAGTTTTACCAGACCACCGAGCTGATTAACAGCTCTCCTAGGGCTGGCCCGAAGGATTAGATATTTTTACGTTGCTAGAAACCAACTGGAAATCTAGCAACGGGACCTGCAGCTTATTGTGGGATGCGAACCACATTATATCGAAAAATGAATTTCTATCACCACAAATAAATTCCTCCAGTTCCGCGTTGGCCGAGCCGAGAATCGAACTTCGGACCACCGGATTGGTAGCCGAGCGCGAAATCCACTCGTCCAACGAGGAACTACATTCCAATATCGGAAAAAGTGATTTTACAGTGATTATCTTACTGTCATGGGAGTTAGTCTGTCCGTCCGTCTGTCATTTAATCACAGCCAAACGGCTGGTCCGATGGGCATGAAACGTGGGGACCCCTAAGATGGTTTATAATGGGGTTTCATCCTAACCCCCCCTCCGCCCCAACCCACTAATGGGCGTTATGTCTCGGGTGGAAAACTCTAACCGAAAATTCAAGCAGAACACAGCAACCGTCCAAGCGACTCCTGGCGTTAAAACGGATAATCTTACTATAATAATGGGCGTTATGTCTCCTAGTACTTATAATTATAATAACATAGCACCTAAACAAACCTTGTGTTTAAACGTAAAAATCTATTCGGATGGATAAAGTAAAAAAAAAAAAAGTTGACAAAAATGAGGATAACATTCACAAACAAATTGCCTGAGATTTTCACCTACTCTGAAATCGAGTACTTCCGATTATGTATATAGATATATATATATATATATGTATGTGTGTGTGTGTGTGTATTTCCAAGAAAAGGAATTGTTAGGTTTGGTGTTTGGGGACCGAGTTCTTATTTGATAAATAATTCTATAAACATGTTGATGGCTGTGCTATGGGAAGCCTAACTGGACCTCGTTTTGCAAATGTATATCTGGCTCATCATAAAAATATCTAAACTTATAGATAGAATGCCCCGTTCCTGTTGAGATCTCCAAAGAATTTACTGGTCATTTTATACATCTGAACATAAATTTTACCAGTGAATTAGAAATAAATATCTCGTCAGTGCAAAACCACTAAAGTTTCGAAAGTTGGCTGGGCGCAGGGAGGCCTTGACGGGAATGATGAGAATCGAAATATCAATTACCATTCTTTCCTAAAGAAAGCCACAATTAAGTTAGACCTTTTCCTCGCAATAATTTCAGTTCACGCTTCTAGTGCAAGATTGATTGACTAATTAGTTCTTGCTGGCGTCGCAACGACTAGGTTATTGACGCAGCCTTAAGAACACAAAGAGATCTGATTTCATACATTTCAGGCGTTTCATCTTTGAAAGCAACAGAGATTCTCTCCAAAGCGATTAGATTAGTTTGGAAGTCGGGACTACCAGAGCAATCCACTGGAACTACCTATAGGTAAATTAATGTGACATGAGCATAATTTACTCGAGAAAAAGTAAAAAGGAAAAATATCACCAAAAAATTATATCTCGTATGAAATAATGATGTTTTTAAGCTTTTCATTTCGACGGGGAAAAGGCGAAGCCCATACACCAACGCCTCTCCCAAAGGTAACATTGCGTATCGGGAAACCCTTACAAAAAAAACTGCCTTCTCTTAGAATGACTAACTCGACACCACAATTCTCTCGGAGGTCTGATCATAGGCCTTGAAAACTTCTGGCTCGTGTATTTGCCAACAACCGCTTACCATGAACACGGAAGGCTGGAATCATATTTCTATGTTTGAAAGGGACGTAACAATGGAACAGGTGATAGACGAAACATGATACCCGGCCACTTAACCATTTGAGCCGATGCATGAATGAAGGAAAATAAAGAGCTGAAGGTTATGAAGCAGAGAGAAAGGGGTTAGGAACTCAGGAACCCATATCTCTCACCGAGGGCCCCCAGAGAAGGACGAACACTCAATTCATAAGGCAAAAACAAAAGGCAAGAAGATGGGAACGCTGTTTTTGAGGCTGAACGACTCCTTGACAAATAGACCAACGCCGCAAACGTGCCCATTGCTTAGGCTTATCCGCGAACCTGGCCGTCGAGCCATTGTCCACCGCAGAATTTGCATAATGTCTATTGTGAAGTTCTAAGCAAAAAGATTAGGCTCCCGGCCACTATCTGATGGCGACACGGCGATTGCTAGTACACGCCGAGAGATTACAGTCCTCGGCCTCTATGGATATGGGCCTATGGGGGTCCTCGCGCTTCTACTACAGGATCTCCCAACCCGACCTACGGACCATAAGTGGCATGAGGGGTGGGAGCCGTAAAATAAGGGTGTGCGGGAAGTTGGAGCCCCAAACACCCACTTGTTTGCCTTATTTGGGACAATGTAGCCGCATGGACGGCGGCAGGTGAAGTGGTATAGGTCACAGGGCCCTCCAGCGCGCAGGCTTCTGTATCACTGGGCGATCATTATCTAATCCGTGCATGCGGGCGGGAAGAGGGCCGCAGGAACAGGTGAGGAGGTTCCGCCAGGGGGATATGGCTGCGAAAGTGCCCCCGTGGTTATGCAGATCATGTGGTTGGCTTCAGCAAAACAAAGGCGTTTGCGGAATCGCATTAAAGCTGGAAATGTTTTTTTTTTTCCAGCTGATCCGGTGATGTTTTCATGGAGACGTAAGAAAACAAACATTATTATCTTTTTAACTAAACTATATCCTGGTAAAAAAAAAATGTACAAGAAAAAGATTTAAATAGCAAATTCAATTAGAAATAGGGTTATAAAGGAATGTCTTTAATCAATTATAATTTATATTAGTGGAATTTTTTCGAATTTTCCATCGAGCTGTTACACTTTGGTGTAGATAGAATTTCGAACCCTTACAGTATGGAATATAACTGAAAAAAATATCCTATTGTTTAGCACGTGAATTTCTAAATGAAATACTATACATGAAAACTGAAGGCTCTTGAATGGGTAACAAATATAGCGAAATGCTTTAAATGAATGAAACAAAGGTACTGACTCTCACCCGGGCATAGTCACAACATACGAGGAAAGAAATAGAAAAAAAAAAAGTGTGATATTTAACTGTCTTGGTAAGGACGATCGTTCTGTCTACTCAAGATTTAGTAAACGTACACTTTTTTTTTTGGGGGGGGGGATGTAATCCGTAGGTCGAACTTAGCAAAACAGGTTACCGGTATATTCTGATGCATTGGGTTGCCTTGAGCATGCTGCCTGCAATGTAATCCGAAGCTCATTTACATCAAACTTTATCACACATTTTCACGCTGACTTTTCGTCTGAGCTGCCATTTATCTTACCAAATCATTTGTGAATTGAGTAGAGTTCTTCTAAGAATATTCTGTATTCATATTTTGAAAATAAAAGAATTGTATTTTTGAGAGACAATTCGATTCCTTCCTATGGCCTGTTCTAAAAAGAATGAGTACACATCATAAATGGGAAAACTATAGTAGGTTCACCGCATTATCCTGCAATCAGAGACTGAATTGAATTGAATCTAGAATTTTAGGCCACAGGCCAAGCACAGGGACCTATAAGGTCATTCAGCGCTGAAACTGAAATTGACAGTAAAAAGTTTAAAAGATGTAATAGGAAGAAAACCTCAAAGCAGTTGCACTATGGAAGAAAGAGAATATGAAAGGAGGTACAGTAAAGGGAGCGAAAGGGGTTGCAGCTGGGGGCCGAAGGCACGCTGCAAAGAACCTTAAGTAATACTTACAGTTCACCGCATGAGGTACACTGACGGCACTACACCCATACGGGATACAATCCGGGACGAATGATTTCTCGTGTCCCCAGAAATGTATGATGACTTTTGCGGATCCTGACTTGCCCCTATGTTGTCGTGATTCAGCTATAAAGTCTGAGTCGACCGTAACTTAAAAGTACTCCTCCCAAATTTCCAAAATGAGACGAACAATATTTAGCTTCGGTCACCGTCCTCCCTCTCTCTCTCTCGACATGTACAGTGACTCGTTGTTTCATGCAAAACTGTAAGAAAGTGATTTAGCTGTGATACGAAAAGATTCTCTCTCTCTCTCTCTCTGGCTCCTAATTCGTGCTTAATTTTAAGAAAGTGAATTTAAGCATATAATACGGAAACTCTCTCTCTCTCTCTCTCTCTCTCTCTCTCTCCTTAATTCGTACAAAATTTTAAGATAGTTAAGCTAAGCATACGATACGAAATTTCTCTCTCTCTCTCTCTCTCTCTCTCTCTCTCTCTCTCTCTCTCTAGAGTGAATTTAACGATGTAATATGCAAAGATTTCTCTTTTTCTTAAAACACGAAAATGAGAATCACTCTCAAAGAGTGATGGCTTATTTGGAGTTGAGAAAATCATGGGGTGGATTTGAACCCAACGTCTTTGAATAGCCGCTACATACACACACAAACACACACACACACACACACACACACACAGCAGAGAGAGAGAGAGAGAGAGAAGAGAGAGAGAGAGAGAGAGAGCTTTTCATATCACAGTTAAATTAACTTCTTACAATTTTGCATGGAACAAGGAGTCATTGTACATACGAGAGAGAGAGAGAGAGAGAGAGAGAGAGAGAGATTTATAATTGGTTTTACCCCGACGCTTCGTATTTTCAATTTTTTTGAGGATATAGTACATTCTGACCGAAGCGCCGATCACCGACGACTTTCTCTCTCTCTCTCTCTCTCTCTCTCTCTCTCTCTCTCTCTCTCTCTCTCTCTCTCTCTCTCTCAAAACAGTAACCCACAACAGTAGGCAAAGAAACAGGCGTGTTAGTCATTGAATAGGTCATCAGTAGTATATAGGATTTGTAGGAAACGCCTCCAAATCTTCAAGTTCCTCGTCTGGTCACTTCATTTGCGAATTGAACGCGCTGCCGGTTGCGTTACCAGAAGTAAGAGAGATTATAATTATCTGGCGCCACAACTTATACCTACCACGGTCTCCGAGGGCAGAGAGAGAGAGGAGAGAGAGAGAGAGAGAGAGAGAGAGAGAGAGAGAGAATGAAGATATGTGGTCCACTATCTTTAAATTGAGACAAATGACGTCAATCAACACGGCGTAACGAAATGTGACATTTTCTCTTCCCATTATGTGTTTCGAGGCGCCAAGAGGGACAGCGTCGTCTATTGTGAAGGCCGAGCGCTTTTGTGAACAAATGAATGAACCTGACATGAAAATGGAAGTTGAGAAACGGCATTTGGAAATGAATGAATTTAGAGTAAAAAATTGAATACATAACATTGCGTTTATAAAAGAGCAATGAACTCTAAATGACAGAGGATGGAAATGGCATTGGATATACTAAGGTGAAATGACATGAAGTCATAGGAAAGCAACAGCTTGCAAGTAAAAAAGGAGCTGACTAATTCGTTGACTGGAAATGAACGAATTAAATATGAAAAATGAAAAAAAAAAGCCAAAGATAATTCCTATATACGAATGTCGATGAAGGACAACTTCCAAAATTAATTCACGAGCGTTTTTGTGCTTTTAAACCTCAGATGCTCGATATTGTGAAATTTACAGAACATTACACAAACTGCCAATTAACCATATGTAAATATAATGTGTGAACTAAATTAATCAAAAGTCTTTTTATAAGCTGAATTGGGATGGGGTAAGCTAAAACATATGTAATTAAATTACTAACGACTTTCCATTGCTACATGGGCGAATTAAAGTTTATTTAATGAGAGAGAGAGAGAGAGAGAGAGAGAGAGAGAGAGAGAGAGAGAGAGAGAGAGAGAGAACGACTCTTTTCCTGCCAGCTCTCAGCATAATAAACCCATTCCCATGCTAAGATTTCGTCTTCCGAATCGCTTCCCAAAATGATAAAGCATTATTGGTCCCAATAAATATACGAAGAAGAAAAAGAAGAAGAAGAAGAAAATAAGACAGTAGTGTTAACATGGCAGGTATGGTCTATGCCCTTTTCAGGATACGAAGGCGTTCACACTTCTTCATTGTCCGTTCTTCATTCAAGATGAATATTCCATCTTGTTTTCATTCCTATCTGGGACTCTGCCCGCAATGCGCCTTCTTCAAGGAAGTGCGGTAAATCA
>NC_061103.1:17522965-17595465 GCF_015104395.2 Macrobrachium nipponense
GTATATGTATGAGCTCCAACAACTCGGGTGCGAGTTCGAGTCTTGCTGAGAGAGAGATTATTTCTTCATTTGGATCACAGGCTTTGTAGCTACAAACGTTTCCAAGAAGTGAACATATCAAGAAGTTTTTTGGAGGCTGCTGCGGACATTGCAAATAGTTGAAGTAGCATATTTACTTCTTCTTAACCCATAAATTTCGTCAATATTGTAACCCAGTCGATTCATCAAAATTATGCGTGGAAAACTGCTATTAACGGATTTGGATCTCAAAATAAAAACCTTCAATTATACAAAATATAATTTTTATAAAATAAAAAATTAAAAAACTAAGAATTGTGTAGCTTTCAGTTAGGAAATAATCCTTTTAAAAACCCTAAATGTTGCTACCGAAACTATTAGCATTTGTGAATTTTCAATTGCAACTAAAGACAAAGATGTAGAATATTGGCTTTGTCCGGTAACATTTCACTCGCTGCTACGTCAGCCTAAGTAGCGCCAGAAGATTATCGCTATCATAATCTGGCTTATGAATAATGTAATGCACATAATTTAAAGCGATCAGCATCTCGTTTCCTAGTTACTACAGAGTTCGAAACTCATCTACAATTGAAAAGTTCATTTGGGAGCTGAACTCTTACCTGTCCTCTCACCTGCCACTAACTATTAAAATTTGGAATATATTTCGTTTCAATTGTAATAAGGAGCTTCTGGTTGTCATTAATTATTATAACGACCAAAGAGATTCAACTAGTTGTAGTTATTATTTTCAGTTCATTTTATGTTTCTTTATGTACGTAAAACAGAGCTAAAATGCGTAACCAGAAAATCCCGCATTGACAATGAAGTACATTGGGTATGAAAATTCTGATCTAGACTCCCATTCAAACCATAAAGAGTGGTCGTACGAAATCCAATATAGATTAAATTTATGGAGCAGGGTTATCCAGAGTGAAGTCTCAAGGGTAACATATCCGAGAATAACTCTCGTGTAAAGACTTCAAAATAAAAGTCCGGAACCAGTTCTTTACAAATGATCAAACGCCTGATTTCGTGGGATACCTTCGTTAACAGGAACAGCTGCTAACATATTAGTTAAGGTCTGTATCAAGTTTCACATCGGTCAACTGCTTGTAAGTAGTGATAACAATATTAATGTGCCTACGAACCTAAAAAAGGTCACGTACAAAACTAGAACAATTGTATATCTGTTGTGGTTATCATGATAAATATCTAGGATGATGTAAAAACTTAACGAATACGTTTTCCAAAGGTAAGTCGATTCACCGACTCACGTCCATTAAATAAAAAAAAATAAATAAATAAAAACTAAGTGTATCTTCATAGTCACTGATTTGTTTGTTTGTTTGTGTGGTGCTTTTACGTTGCATGGAACCAGAGGTTATTCAGCAACGGGACCAACGATTTTGCGTGACTTCCGAACCACGTCGAGAGTGAACTATCACCAGAAATACACATCTCTCGCTCCTCAATGGAATGGCCGAGAATCGAACCCGCGACCACCTAGGTGGGACGCCAACACCATACCAACCACGCCACTGAGGCGCTTTTCATACTCACTGACGATTTCGAGACATAGGACTGGGAGATTTATTTACAATACACTGAGGTGACAGCTACAGTGGTTGTTTCAGCAACACACAATAAACTCGTTATTGGCTTTATAGTGAGATTTTAGCGACAAAGAAAAAAAAAAAAAATTACTGATGAGTGTTTAGTCCAGTATAGCCTTTCACGTGACTATACACGAAACTTGCTTCATGTGTGTATGTTCGGGGGCCACAAACGGCCATCATGAGAGACCTGAGGAAGTACTACTTTTTTATTTATAAACAGAAACGTATATAAAATAATGATTTCCATGTCTTCACGTACATGACGAGTAAAAAGCCTAATAAAATGCAACATTAAATCCTCCGGTTTACCTGATTTGAATAAGATCACTCAAAGCACCATTTTTTGAATGTCAGTTCACATATTAACATTAAAAATAATATAAAACTGTTTTTGTGTTGTAGATGTTTAGATACTCGGTTTCTTAACAGACTTCATTATCGTTTCCCCATACCTGTTTTTAAAACTTAACACAGTTTAATAATAACCAACAGTTTAGGAATGAAAAATGTCGCATTATTACACACATAAAAACGCGCGCGCGCGCACACATAACCACCCTTTAAATAAGTATGTATATGCTTTAAAAAATCACAGTAAATGCACGTGATTTTATTAAATCAGCAAATACCACAGTAAAGACGAAAGCACTTGGATTTCTGCCTATCATTTTCCTGTGGTATTCGCTTAAGTGTGTGTGTGTATATATATATATATATATATATATATATATTATTATATATAATATTATTATATATATAGAATATATTATATATAATTATATTATTATATTATATATAATTATATATTAATATAATTATTATATATTTATATGTATGCATAAACACACATAATTACACCCTTTAAATATGTATGTACATATATACACACCTAACTATCTATCTATTCTATCTATCCATCTATACATACTATACATACATACATACATAATATATATATATATATATATATATATATATATATATATATATTATATACATATATAACGATTATTTAATATTTCTTTTTCTTATGACTTCAATTATGCTTCTTTGCAAATGCATGAAAAATCATTGCAAATACTTTTGGTCCTTATTTTTTTTTCTATGCAAGGGTTTTAATTTATGTGGATTGATCCCCAAGAAAAAAATCTGTGATATGTTAAAGGCAACAGATTTCAACAAACTATATAATAAATTGATTGGCCTTCTAAAGTCATGAAAAATGGGCAGATTAATGATCCTTATGCTACCCGTTCATTTCCCTGCCATTTTGTGGTTGCATCTTCAATTCATCAAATCGAAGACAACGCACCCGCCACACTCCCCAATCCTCCAATCCGCAAACCCCGAAGAAAATAATGGATAAATGAATTCAAAACGAAAAACCCATAAACAACCGGTAAGGCTTCACGCCCTCGCATCCATCAGCGCGAGTCAGGACACAGATAGGAGACTCCGCAATCACCAAGAGCAGGAGGGCATTACTGAAAAACTCCTACGAGCCTTATTGGGGGAGACAGGGAAAACTTACACGCGTATTACTGATCCGCCCTTCTACAAAAATGTGGTCCTTGGTCAACTTGGAAATACGGCCCAAGAAATCCAGGCGCGGCATTCCGGCTAAAGTAGAGCATTACCCGCTACCTGGCGGTGATCCTCTTGCGGATCCTACAAATGGAAACCAATATTTGACCGCCACGACTTTCCAAGATGGCGCGTCTTTCATTTCTAGAACATAAAACGGCCATACAAACCTCACGTTGACATCAAAAGGCCATTGAATTCACTTTCTTTTTAACCTCGAGGTGGCCTTATACTTAAAAAAAGAGACCCCCAACTCCAACGTTCTTTTAAAAAATGAGGAGTGAACTTTCTCCTTCATATTTCACCCGACAATAAAGATGGGTGATGGGAAAAGAAAAGTTTAATGGCAATGGAAGTCTTTGTCAAGACCTCCTTCTGGAAGTACTAAAAGCTGGTGAGTTCCTCCGGCAAGTACCGATAAATAGAGGAAAAAAATATACCAAATTTTATCTTTATTTGTTGATAACAAATGTACAACAAAAACATCAATAATAATAATAATAATAATAATAATAATAATAATAATAATAATAATAATAATAAAATGACTTGACTATTCAACAAATATTTCCAAAATTATAACATGGTACCCTTCTACAGCTGTCCTGAAGTAGCTCACAAATTTGAAACGGCTAAACAATGCACTTCATAATGATAAAAATTCCCAAGATAGTACTAAGGCTTTTATTGCTCCAAGGTAATACTTTTACATGATGGGAGACCATGTCAATCTTGATGAAATATGGGTAATACTAAAAGGATTAGTATCTAAACAGCAATACCCATTCAAGTCACCTCCAACAGCTGTCCTGTTTTTGTCTTTATGAACCGGGTACAAACGCCAAAGTCACAGTACACAGAAATTATGGAATTTACTAGTCTAAGAAATGTTGCATTAACAATAGAAAAAAAACAAAACTTTTTTTTTTTTTACCTCAAAAACAGTAGAATATCAAAACTGAACGAAACTTAAACAGTCATCTGCCAAATACCCATTAGATGTCTTGTCTAGTCCATCTAAAGTCTGAAGAAGAAGAAATAATGTAAAAGTAAAGGAAATCACAGCAGAAAAGATTCCCAGACCGCAAACCTCCTCAATGACCAACCAAGACTTCTGTAGAGTCCTTGCAAGCCTTGGCAATGTCAGTTCTTGATATTCGGCGAACTTTTGGACCCTCTCTAATCGTCGCCGACATGGGTCGCTGGGCACTCTAGAAAGTGGCCCCGCCCCCTAAAACGTCCAATCTCCAAAAGTTACATTACTTTGTCTCCGAAAACTTCATCACTCGTTACTATTCATTTGGCCGACCTTCGGTAAAAGTTTCGTAGGAATTTACTCATACGTTTTGCGTTAACCTACCCACGAACAGGAAAACAAACTTGTAAACCGTACGAAATATTAGCTTTACTGTCGGAAGTAATTCAATTGTTTCCTATATAGCTGAAAACAGATATTCCACTTAATAAGTACAAAAAGCATCAGAACGAGCAATCTGTCATTAAGGAAAACCGGTATAGACACAACCATATCAAGCCAGAATGTCGGATCCGTTAGTTTACTCGTTATTTGATTATAAGCTTTCCTAGTAGTGCACTCGAGACGTACGTCTCAGAGAGACTGCACGATCTCTACCATGCTCTCTCTCTCGTACGCTTTTTTCAGAGGGATAAAATGTTCTTGATCATATGGTTTGGTGTGCATGATGCATCTCTTCTCTCCTCTTCTCTCTCTTCTCTAGCTTTCATAAGGAAGTAGAATGGTTCTTAGGTTCTTCTCTCTTCTCTCTCTCTCGTCTCTCTCTCTCTCTCTCTCTCTCTCTCTCCTTCTCTTTTCTAGCTTTCATAAGGAATAAATGTTCTTGATATGGGTTGTTTCTCTCTTCTCTCTCTCTCTCTCTTCTCTCTCTCTCTCTCTCTCTTCATAAGGAATATATGTTCTTGATATGGTTTCTTCTCTCTCTCTCTCTCTCTTCTCTCTCTATAGCTTTCATAAGGAATAAATGTTCTTGATATGGTTGTTCTCTCTCTCTCATACGTACTCTCTCGCTCTCTCCTCACTCTCTCTCTCTTCTAGTGTATCATGAAGGGAATAAATGTTTCTTGATATGGTTGTTCTTTACCGGTTTTCCTTATGACAGATGCTACTTCTGATGCTTTTGATCTTATTAGTGGAATGATTCTTTTTTATTGCAGCTATATTAAGAACCCAATGAATTACTCCCGACAAAACAATAACACCGGACAATCCGAAAAACAAACATAAAAATAAAGAGAAGGGGAGGGAGAGAGAACAGAGAACAATAACCATACAAGAACTTTATTCCTTATGAAAAGCTTAGAGAGAGAAAGAGAGAGATGAGAGAGAGAAGAGGAGAAACCAATCAAGAACATATATTCCTTTATGAAGGAGAAGAGAGAAGAGAGAGAGAGTAGAGAGAGATGAGAAAGAGAAACAACCATTCAAGAACCATTTATTCCTTATTGAAAAGCTAAAAAAGAGGAGAAGAGAGATGCAGAGAGAGAGAGAGAGAGAGGAGGATGAGAGAGAGAGAGAGAAGAACCATATCAGAACATTTATTCCTTATGAAAAGCTAGAGAGAGAGAGAGAGAAGAGAGAGAGAGAGACAACCATATCAAGAACATTTATTCCTTTATGAAAAAGCTGAGGAGAGAAAGAATAGAGAGAGAGAGAGAGGAAGAGAGAAACACCATATCAAGAACATTTATTCCTTATTGAAAAAGCTAGAAAAGAGAGAGAAGAGAGAGAGAGAGGAGAGAGAGAGAGAGGAGAACAACCATATCAAAAAATTATTCCTTATGGAAAGCTAGAGAGAGAGAGAGAGAGAGAGAACAACCATATCAAGAACATTTATTCCTTATGAAAAGCGAGAAAGAGAGAGAGAGAGAGAGAGAGAGAGAGAGAAAAACCTTATCAAGAAAACATTTTATTCCTATGAAAAGGCTAGAGAGAGCAGAGAGAGAGAGAGACGATGAGAGAGAGAACAAACCATATCAAGAACATTTTATTCCTTATGGAAAAGCTAGAAAAGAGAGAGAGAGATGAGGAGAGAGAAGAGAGAGAGAGGAACAACCATATCCCAAGAAACATTTATCTTATGAAAAGCGAGAGAGAGAGAGAAAACAACCATATCGAGAACATTTATTCCTTATGAAAAGCGAGAGAGAGAGAGAGAGAGAGAGAGAGAGAGAGAGAGAGAGAGAGAGAGAGAACAAACCATATCAAGAACATTTATTCCTTATGAAAAGCTAGAAAGAGAGAGAGAGAGAGAGAGAGAGAGAGAGAGAGAGAGAGAGAGAGAACAAACCGTATCAAGAAACATTTATTTTTTCCCTTATGAAAGCTTATCTGAAAGAAAGAGATGAGAGAGAGATTAGAGAGAGAGAGAGAGAGAGAGAGAGAGAGAGAGAGAGAGAGATTTTACTATGATCGGCAATTCAACAATGAAATACTGTGACACACATTGGGTAAATTATTTTTAGCAATAACGGCTAAAAGAAAAAAAGGCTTCCATAAAGAAAAAGTAAAAAAAAAGGACAGTAACTGCCATAAGAAGGAAATTATAAACGGTGCCGAAAAAAAAAAAAAAAAAAAAAAAAAAAAAAAAATCCCATCGCATACAAGCAAGTTATCAAAGGAAACAGAAATAACGGCACACTTGGGAAATCAAAGTGGTACGAATTCCCAGTCACTTTACAGTTCTGCTGTATAGACATCTTCGCTTCAGTGGAGACGAATGGTTGTTTTCTAACATCTTCAAGAATGATAAACTCATTTAGGCATCCAGTTTCCCAAGAGGGAAAATTAATAGTAAAAATCAAGGACCTTCTCTAGATGATGATCCCGAACAAAGTTCGGGAATCCTTATCTAGGACTGATATTGCTTGGGGTCATTATCTTTATGATATTGACAGTCTTTTGTTTATGTTTTCACGGTAATCCCCAACGGGGTCGTACTAAACACACCGCAAAGGTGGATACGTACCGGGTTAAAACCCTTTTGGTCACTATCTAGGAAAAATCCAAAAACAAACAAGTCAGGAAAAATTACAGTAAAAATCAAACGATTAGAAAGACAAAAATCTCCTCGATCAGATGCACCAGGATTCGACTTCAGGTTTTGGTGTCGAACTTTCGTTTTCCTGTTTCCAGCCGAGATGCGTCGGGGAGTTTTTTTTTTCTTTTTTTTCCGGCACCGTTTATAGTTTTCTACTTATGGCAGATATTGCCCTTTTTAACTTTTCCATATGGTAGTTTTTTTTTCCTGGGCGTTATTGCTAAACATAATTCCCCCGATTTGTGTTACAGTATTTCAGTGTTGAATTGCCGTTCATAGCGATAGCTCTCTTTCTTTAGTCCTACTTTATTGCCCAATTTCGAATGAGGTCACTGAAAATCTTGAAGACATTTCAATTTCAAGTCTGCAGAATTATGCAAATGATAATATGGAACAATATAATAAAGCATCACACGCACAAACAAAATATATATATATATATATATATATATATATATATATATATATATATATATATATATATATATATGTTTGCGTGTATGTGCGTGTGCACACATGACACGTGTGCATGGTTGTGCATACAATCCATCATGCATACTTAGAGTATTACTAAAGCCTTATGTAATGCGATTAAACAGTTGAGCTTAAAACATCTTTACTCGTAAAAACACAAAGATAATTAACCCTACCTTATTAATGAATGGAGAGCAGGAAAATCCTCGATTAGGAACAATACAACAAACCGCAACGTGAAGAAGAAGAAAAATGGGGCGCAGCGGGAGAATTATGGAGTTAAAAGTATTACTCAGAATAATGCGCAAAATAAGTCATTCGGAGACACAAAACGCAAATGTCGAAGTATGCAGAGAAAAACCCGCTTGTGGAGCGTCAAGTGTGTTTAAATCACTACATATTACTCAATAGCAAGTGAATTAGATTTGAAAAGGGTCAATTAAATAAGAAAGAAAAAAAAGATCGATGCTCGGTGAGCAAACTCAGTACGGCCACCGACACATCATTTTGTGCTTGAGAGAGAGAGAGAGAGAGAGAGAGAGAGAGAGAGAGAGAGAGAGAGAGATACGGGGGGTGGTGAGTGGAATGGGAATGTGTATACATATAAAGCAAAAGCACTAAAACCATGTTAAGAGTGTAATAAAGAAAACAACGGTTGTCCGCACTTAGGACGGGATGATTTGATCTTGTAGGCGGTGCGGTAACAAGTGTGCCTCTCTTTGGCTTAATGGAAACAGCTGTTGGTCAAAACGCACACATACACACACACACCCACACCCACACACAAACTTGGGAGACTGAATTACCCAGACCATCACATGACCTGACGAGTCTCTCCTGGGAATCAAGACGAGGAAAACGTTATGATGAAATAGGCAGCATAGGTCTACTACTACAGACATCCAGTTACACTAAGACTTCGTTATAATAATTTTCGTGAATTGTGTATTTTTATAATAGGCTTACTCGCAGATCCAGATTTTTAAGGCCTTAGGCGTTTGGTGAAAATGAAAATTCAATGGCAACGCTCGATATTTGTTCAAATCAAGCAATAAAGGGCTCATGATCTTAGCCAGATTTTAGAATATGGAATAGAACAGTTCCATTTAGCACTGAGAAAGATTTTAAAAAGCCTCCATGAAAAACTAAATTCAATAAATACCATTTTATATATAAGGGACATACTGCTACTCTAATAATGTAAACGAGGATTTACATTATTATAGTAAGCATTGGGATTCAATATAAAATAAATTCACGAATACACACTTTAAAAAAGTTCACGAGTATCACCTGAAACAGAGACTTGATTGACTGCCAGGATATGAGAGAGAGAGAGAGAGAGAGAGAGAGAGAGAGAGAGAGAGAGAGAGAGAGAGAGAGAGAGCCTTATGTAAATCAAAAAAACAAAACTAGCCTTGTTGGTTTTAAACCCATTTCTCTTTCCCATAGTAATCATCAACTAGGACTTTTTCTTTATTTCTCCTAACCACTCTAAATATATTAAAACATTTATTCTAATAAAACCACCACTCAGGGAGTAATCTTAGCTTAAATTCTCATCAAATTAATCTCTCGGTTAAAGCGTCTATTACTTCGCGGTCATGAAAAACCTTGGACTTCCAAGCGTATGCAGTATTACCAAGGCAATAATACATATCGAAAACATTTTAATATTTTTGCAAAGGAAAAAAATTAAACAGAGGGCAGTTGTTACTGGGATTGCTAAAGACGCGAATGTCATGTTGAAGACGCCTTTGTAGTTCTTTCAAAAATGACGATTTTTAACCTTCTCTTGACCCAAAGTGTTTGTGAAACAAATGCGCGCGATAGAAAACTATTTTCAGCATGAAGGCAACAAGGTTTAAGTTGTGCACAAGTTTGACTGACACTTTCGAACATATTGGAATTATAGTGACAAAGTAAGCGTGAAAAACAAACTGACGGACAGAAGAGTATTTCCCTTTAAACAAATCTATGTCAGACGGTCTACGTTAGTACCAGGTTTCATAAAAAAATACCTTCAACTTTGCTGCAGGAGTTGCAATGGCAAGGTAGCGTGACAAACACCTTACAGACAGGTAAAAGGTAGATGCGCAGACGGACATAAGAGACAATTTCCCGTCAAACATGTAGGCGTTTGTTTGTTTGTATGGTGTTTTTACGTTGCATGGAACCAGTGGTTATTCAGCAACGGGACATGTAGGCGTTGCTATGACAAGGTAAGCATAACAAACGCATTGCCTGTTGGAGAGATGGGCGATCTACCTTCGTACTTTTCATACAATTTGGTAGAAACCTATGAGCCGTTTAGGAGGGATTAGAATGACGAGGTAAGATGATAACTGCAGACTTCCGAAGGAACTTAAAATACCAATGCCATTTTACCTTAAATATTTCTAAAGGGTTAAAATAATTTTACCCTTAAAAGCAATTCGCCTATATATTTTTGGTATGACCAGGTTTTAGTTCTACCGATGTTCTTTAATTGCTTTTATCATGCGAGTCAAGGCGCATTTCAACAAGGGGATACGAATCTGGCACGAACTCGATCAAATTTGTGAAATACCTTTTGAAAAAAAATGCTATTTTAAAGAGTTGAAAATCTATAAATGTGCTCATAAAAGATGTTGCAGGAACTTCTCTTTTTTCTTGCAATAATAGAAGGCAAGTGTACAGAAAAAGGTATCATGTCCTTAGTAGAAAACCGTGCATCTGATGTCTTGGCTCGTCCCTTACGACGCTCCTGATTGGCTGTTGATTATTGAAAAGCCAATCACAGGGCTGGAAACTCTCAGGCTCTCTCTCGAGAGTTCACATAGGCAGGATGTATGCTCCACTTCTCCCGAGAGATACTTTTGAAAGACGTATCCCTCAAGAGAGTTGGAACATACATCCTGCTTATGGGAACTCTCTCGAGAGAGACTGAGAGTTTCCAGGCGTGTGACTGGCTTATCAACAGTCAACCAGGAGCATCGTAAGGGACGGGCCTAGACATCAGATGCACGGCTGATGTGAATCTACTATAGGATAAGCAACATTAAACTGAATCATATTACCTGTTCAGCTTCATAGGCAAGTCCTGTTTGAATTTGTTTCTCATATCTTACCACTAGGGTTGAATTTCTCATTGCCAGAAAAGTCTAGCACTTTTGACCTTGAAAACGATTATAATCTAGACAAGTGACGGAAGCCATCTTAATGCACATTCTCCCAGTACCTATAACTATAACTGGTTCACTTAAGGTAGATTCTTGGATGAGCCCTATTCTCACGAGACGTTAGTTTGGCGGCCGCTGATTGGCTCGGAGCTGCCTACCTCCCGGTACCAGCCAATCAGCGGCCGCCAAAACAAACGTCTCGTGAGAATGGGGCTCATCCAAGAATCTACCTTAAGTGAACCAGCTATAGGTGTTCATCTCTGTGATCTTGTATTCACAGAATACAAGCGGACATGCTTGCAAGAAGACAGAATTTGGCATAGCAACTGTAGACGTTGGTGAAACTCTTACTGAGCATTTAAACCACTGCAATTTAATTGAGCCACAAATATCACATAAAAAAAAGAGTGTCTTTTTGTTCTGATTCACTTTACCATATTTGAAGATAACGGCGAGAGAGAGAGAGAGAGAGAGAGAGAGAGAGAGAGAGAGAGAGAGAGAGAGAGAGAGAGAGAGACTAAAGCCGTAAGGCGGCCATAATCCGCATTTTAAAACGGCAAAAGTTATAGGACTCAATTTTTTAAAAATTCCTCAGCCTAACTTTGTAACTGGATAATACCAACACCAACGACAACCATAGCTTCAACTGGACCTGAGAGCCACCATTCCAGTAAACCAATATACTGATAATACCAGTATTGACAGCAA
This sequence comes from Macrobrachium nipponense, assembly GCF_015104395.2. Taxonomy (NCBI): domain Eukaryota; kingdom Metazoa; phylum Arthropoda; class Malacostraca; order Decapoda; family Palaemonidae; genus Macrobrachium; species Macrobrachium nipponense. The sequence goes on from NC_061103.1 coordinate 17,534,603, forward strand.
AATCCTGTTCTAAATAAATATCACATTCAATATTATTTAGATATCTCCCAATATAAATATTGGTCAATTATTAAGAAGTATCGCTGAACCAGAGAAGCGCGTAATAAGAAAAATAGAAAAGATAATATATAAGATTAATTCGCTGAATTCTGTCATTCTATTCAAAAGAAAATAATCACTGATCATTACAGTAATTACTTAAAAAAAGAAAACACCCTTGTTGACCTTCTCCGAAAACGAGGCCACAGCATTTGAACCTAAGTATTTCCACAGCGTGAATAACAGACTCATAACATTGGCAGATAAACTGTTGGTGATATATTGCCCTGCCAAGTGTAAGGAACCACCCCCCATAAGGGCATTCCTACGGCTGAATGGCCCCTCCCGCCCTCTCCAAAGGTAACAATACACAAACCTGATTTTATTACGGCGATCGCAAAAACCATTACCGCACCATCTATTAGCATATCGTTAGCGAACCTAAACCCCGGGTTGCCACACCTTCCAAACAACGGTCTTTATAAAGGTGAGTTTCCGACGGAATGCTGTACCTGCTTTTATAAGGGACGATTTCGTAAACATCTACTTTTGATTCCTGATTAATCTTATCAATTCAATGGACAAGGTTAACTTAGGATTTTTAAGCTCAATGACTTCCAAAATATTCTACTTTATAAATATTTTTCAAGGCCACAGCCTTCCAAAATGTTCTACTTTTTATCTATATTTTTTCTATTGCTCTTATAAATTGAATGGACAAGGCAAACTAAGGATTTTTAAGGACAATGTATTCCAAAATATTCTACTTTTTATTTATAATCTTTTTATTGATCTACTGAATTCAGTGCGCCAGGTATACTATGGATTTCTAAGGGTCAAAGTCTTCCAAATATCTCTACTATATATATATATATATATATATATATATATATATATATATATATAGTATATATATATATATATATATATATATTGTTGATCTATTGAATTCAGTGTGCCAGATAAACTAAGTATTCCTAAGGTCAAAGTTTCCCAAAATATTCTAATTTTTATTTATATTCTTTTATTGATCAATTGAATTCCAGTTCACAAGGTAAACTAAGGATTCCTAAGGTCAAAATCTTCCAAAATATTCTACCTTTTATTTATATTTTTTCTATTGATCTACTGAATTCAGTGAGCCAGGTAAACTAAGGATTTTTACGCGCATGTCGTCCCAAGATTTTATGGCATATCTCATACAAAAACACTAACAAAAAACCTGTACAGACGCTGTTAGTTTTCGTTTATGAGATGCCGATCATTTTTATGGCTTGACAAGAGTATCTATACAGTTACGCTGTTCAAGTTTTCTCCAAACGTTTATTTCATTTTTCATTTCAGCATTCTGACTGGATCTAAAATGGAAACCTATTAACGTACTTATTTTAAAATTGGTTACGTAACACAAATGATAAAATATCATCTAACAATTATAGTTCCATAAGGGTTAATTTGAGTGACCTTCCTCTACTACATGATTTGAAAGAGGGTACTGAACTTATACAAAACACCAAAATTGTTTGTTTGTTTTTGTTTGTATGGTGCTTTTACGTTGCATAGAACCAGTGATTATTTAGCAACGGGACCAACGGCTTTACGTGACTTCCGAACCACGTCGAGAGTGAACTTCTTCTTCTTCTTCTTCTTCCCAGCTTTTTCCCATTTTTATATGGGGTCGCCGTTTCGGATGAGCCGTTTCCATCTATTTCTATCTTGCGCTTCTGCCTCATCAATTCCCTTCTCATGTAAGTCTCCTCTCACACAGTCCTTCCATCTCTTTCTTGGTCTCCCTCTTTTTCTTCTTCCTTGCACCTCCACCCCCATAGTATGTCTCCCAGCGTGGTCCTCATCTCTCCTCAACAGGTGTCCATACCATCTCAGCCTCCCCTCCTGCACTTTCTTTGATACTTCCACCACCTTAGTTGACCCCCTTATGTAGTCATTTCTGATCCTATCCACTCTTGTCACCCCAGACATCCACCTAAGCATTCTCATTTCTGCCACATCCATCTTCTTCTGCTCTGCTTTTCTCATGCTTGCTGTTTCCGTACCATACAGCATTGCTGTTCTTACCACCGTCTTGTGAAATTTTCCTTTTAACCTAAGCGGCACTCTTTTGTCACAAAGAACTCCCGAGGCCGCTCTCCAGTTGTTCCAGCCTGCCTGTACCCGATGTTTTACTTCTTCTTCCATACTTCCTCCAGCGTTAACAAAAGATCCCAAATACTTAAAATTATCAACTCTCCTTATTTGCTCTCCACCAAGCTGAATACTTTCTCTATCATCCCCCTCAGTGGTGGTACACATATATTCTGTCTTGGATCTACTTATTCTCATTCCTCTGTCCTCCAGTACTTGTCTCCATCTTTCCAATTTCACTTCCAGATCTTCCCTGCTTTCTGCACACAGAACAATATCATCCGCATACAATATGTTCCATGGTACTGTCTCCCTTACTTCCTCTATTATAACATCCATCACTATGTTAAAGATAAATGGGCTCAGAGCCGACCCCTGGTGTAATCCTACTCTCACCTCAAAACCTTCTGTCTCCCCAACACTGCTCCTCACTCTGGTAAATACATTCCGGTACATCTCTTGTATCAATCGCACATACTTCTCTGGCACCATCTTCTCCCTCAGGCTCCTCCATACTTCTTGTCTCGGGACTCGGTCATAAGCCTTTTCAAGGTCAATGAATACCATATGTAGGTCCCTTTGTCTTTCCCCGAATTTCTCCATTATTTGCCTCAGACAAAATATACCATCTGTTGTTCCCCTTCCCTTCATAAATCCCATCTGCTCTTTACCTATTTGTACTTCTTCTCTCAGTCTAGCATCTATCATCCTTTCCAGTATCTTCAAAGTGTGGGACATCAATTTAATGCCCCTATAATTACCACACTCTTGGACATCGCCTTTCCCTTTAAAAATTGGGATCAATATACTCCCACGCCACTCATTTGGTATCTTTTCCTGTTCAAGGATCTTTATCATAAGATCGTACAGTATATCCACTCCTTCATCTCCTAATGCTTTCCATGCCTCCACCGGGATCATGTCTGGTCCGGTTGCCTTCCCATTCTTCATCTTCTTCAGTGCATTTAGTACCTCTTGCCTAGAAAACCTCATTACCATGCCAATGTTCACTTGCCCATCCTCTCTTATTAGTCTATTATTTTCTTCATTTTACAACTGTTCGAAATATTCTTTCTATCTCTTCACAATGTCTTCCTCCTTTCTAAGTACAACACCCTCTTGATCCTTTATTTGTTTGATATGTGTTATATCTTTGGTGCTCTTATTTCTAGCCTTTGATAGCTTGATCATCTTCTTTAATCCTTCCTTTGTCCCCAGCTCATTATACACATCATCATACGACTTTGCTTTAGCTTGGGCTACCTACCTCCTTTTTCACCACCTTGTTTTTCTCTCTGTACCTATTTCTGTCTTCCACTGACTGTGACTCTTCCCATCTTTTCTTTGCCTCCTTCTTATCTTTTACTATTTTCTCAATGTCTTCATCCCACCACCAACTCTCCTTTTCTTCCCATATGATACCAGATGTCTCTCCTAGCAGCTCCTTTCCATGCCTTCTTATTACTGCTGCATTTCGTGCCCACCATTCTTGAACATCTTCAATCCCCATATCAATATCCTCCAAAACCCTCCTCTTAAACTCTCTCTTATCCCCTTCCTTCTGTAATTCGTACCATTTAATTTTCCTTATCCCTTTAGCTTTGGTTTTTCTTTCCCTTTTCAACTTCAAGTCCATACATAGCAGTCTGTGTTGGGGGGCTACATGGTCGCCTGGAATAACTTTGCAGTTCTTGACCTCCACCAGATTTATCCTTTTATACAAGAAATAGTCTATCTGGGAGAATCTTCCCCCACTCCTATATGTTATTAGGTGTTCCCTTTTCTTCTTAAAGAATGTGTTTACTATTGCCATGTCGAATGACACAGCAAAGTCCACTACACTCTCTCCTTCTGGGTTTCTCTCCCCAATTCCATGGCCCCCATGCACCCGCCCAATCGCCTCATTTTCACTTCCGACATGGCCATTCAAATCTGCCCCAACTATCACCCTCTCATGCTCTTCCAGTTCTTGCATTATTCCATCCATGTCTCTCCAGAAATTACCCTTCTCTTCTTCTGTGCAACCAACTTGTGGTGCATATGCGCTTACAATATTCAGAATCTCTCCTCCATAACATATCTTCAATCTGATGATACGGTCATTCTTTCTATGCACTTCTATTACCGAGTTCTTTAGTTCACTAGACAGTGCTATGCCAACTCCATTTCTACCTTGTTTATTTGCTCCACTATAATATAGCTTATATCCATCTCCCAACTCTTTAGCTTTATTTCCTTTCCACCGAGTTTCTTGCACACACACAACATCTACTTTCTTTTCTCTCATCAAGTCAGCCAATTCTCTACCTCTCCCAGTCATGGACCCAACATTTAGCTGACATACTCTAAACCCAATGTGAGCTCGCTTCTTTAGCTGCAACCCGCTCCTGATGCAGTAGCCCTCGCCTTACCACAGAGTTTAGGCGAGTCTCTGTGCGTCGTTTACGGAGTACGCCCTAGCATTACCTCTTTCCATATTTCGGTTCATTCCATTTTTTGGTTTTGGCACAGATTTTTACAGCCGGATGCCCTTCCTGACACCAACCCTCCCTATTTATCCGGGCTTGGGACCGGCACCCATAAGGACTTGGTTGCCCCCCCAGGTGGCTAGGTTCGAGAGTGAACTTCTATCACCAGAAATAAACATCTCTCACTCCTCAATGGAATGGCCGAGAATCGAACCCAAGACCACCGAGGTGGGACGCTAATAGCATACCAACAACGCCGCTGAGGCGCGTAGGACACCAAAATCAACAGGAGATGCAGAACTGCGCATCCTGACATTCCCAAAACGATTACAAACTATATTATTTAACTTGGAACATTTTCCACTTCCAACTGAAAACTTGATGATGCAAGTTTTAAAAACGACCGTCAACTATCCATTTTAAACTCCTGAAAGGTCTTAAAAAAGAGGATATCCCCAGAAACTAAATAATCCCTAAAAGAGAAACAAGACCGAATATCATAAATCCACTAACAGAATTATCGCAAATTTTAGGTAGGTAACCACAAAATGGAGCCAAAGATCAGGATCTTGAGGGAAGGTCAACCTGTTATTTGTGGCTACAAAAGCAATAAAAAAGGGACATCACTGGAAAGAGACCCTACTTAAAAAGGTTCCTTATACGATTATCACACTTGGTCATTTGTCTGTCCTGAGACAGAGAGAAAATTCAGGTCAATATCCGCGAATACGTCATATTCTGGTCCTAATTTGTTAGGAATGGAATGGAAAATACAATTTACGCCAATGGCCAAGCGCTGGGACCTATAAGGCTAATCACGAGTTGAAACAAACTAAACAGTAGAAAGGTTTGAAAAGTGTAACAGGAGGAAATCCTCGCAGTTGCGCTATGAATCAATTGTTAAGGGGTGGTGGAAATTAAGATAAAAAAATGAATATGAACGGAGGTAAAGTAAAATGAATGGAAGGGGATGCAGCTATTGGTCAAACGGATGCTGCAAAGAACCTTAAGTAATGTCTAGAGTGCACTAACTCCCTTCGGGGCCGGGCTAATTTGTTGGGGGGATGGGGGTGTAACCAAAGTAACTGACACTTTTAAACTTTCAGACGGTGGTGACAATCTTTTCTATCAAACTGAAAGTTAACAAAACAAGGACAATGGTGAAGAGTCTGACGATGTAATTATTGGGATTTTTTTTTTAAGTAGATATTATTGAGGGAACTATTACTTCCTGCGACAAAGCAGCCCAATGCTGTCATTTTTCTCTACTTAATTTAATAATTCTGAATGAAAAATCACAGATATGGTAACCAGGAAGCAGGTTACCTTTCCTTGCTGGTCAACTAACATCGTAATCGCTTTCTTCTCTCTCTCTCTCTCTCTCTCTCTCTCTCTCTCTCTCTCTCTCTCTCTCTCGTATTCAAATCACAACGTAATGTAATGAAAATGGTGAAGTAGTATACTCGTACTTACGAGTTACAGTAAGCAAGAGATTTACCACGCGTATGGTAAATGTTCTTGTGAGAGTCGTGGTTTGCATTTACAGAGTTCCAAGTTCGATCTAAACCTTGCCTTACAAAGTCATTCAAGCTACGAATGGGTACTACTCCCGGTGTCAGCTGGGATGGGAGTTAAAGAAAGTTAAGAAAAAACTAGCCATTCAGGAGTACTATTCCACGGCCTAGTATACTACAGGTTATTCCACGGCCCGCGTCACCAATACGATTCATGTTACGAGAATGACTTTGACTTTGACTTTGTAAACTCATTCGAGATGAATGAATGAATGAAGGAAATACGAACATAATATTTTGTATGTACACGATATATCGGTTTCTTTAAATCCATATATCTGTTTCGCCTTTGTTTATTAGTCCCCTACTGACTCAATCAGGGGACTACACTTTTTCGCTTCGGTTTGTATGTCTGTCTGTTTACCCGTTATTCCGGCTGTCTATCTAATTGTCTGTACACCTTTCCTTCTCTCTGTTTGCCATGTTTACCTCACATCGGCACTATTCGTACACGGTTCAATGGATTCCATTACAACTTAGTAACGTCATGCATATATGCGCTTGAAAGGAAATAGTATTTCTGTCTGTCTGTCCATAAGTGTGTCTGTCAATCTTCCCTTGCCGTTGCAAATTCCTCGTTGGACGAGTCGGGTATGTGCTCGACTACCGATCTCAGGGTCCGGGTTAGATTCCCCGCTCTGCCAACGCGGAATCAGAAGAATTTATTTCTGGTGATAAAAATTCATTTCTCGTAGTGGTTCGGATCCCACAATAAGCCGTAGGTCCCGTTGCCAAGTAACCAATTGGTTCCTAGCCACGTAAAAATATCTAATCCTTTGGGCCAGCCCTAGGAGAGCTGTTAATCAGCCCAGTGGTCTGGTTAACGTAAGATATAGTTAATTCTTTCCGTCGCAGGTCTTCCTACGATTTCAGAACAACCTGCTTCATAGTTGTGAATGAAAGAGGAACGTGATTCAAGAGTATAAAACCCAATATAGAGTTTAGGTCAAAAGCCTATAGCTCTGGGACCTATGAGGTCATTCAGAGGTGTAACCGGATGAAAACCTCTCAGCTGCACCATGAAACAAATGTTAGGTGAGGGTGGAAAGTAAGATGGAAGAAAGAGACTACGGAGGAAAGAGAATGTGAACGGAGGTTAAGTGAAAGGAATGACAGAGGTTGCAGCTAGGGGCCGAAGGGACGCCTCAAAGAACCCTAACGGGAGCGCCTATGCCATAAGGCCCCATTATAAAGCAAGTCCTTATAACTTCCTTATGATTGAAGGGATTTGCTTCAAATTTTTACCGCTTATTCTTCATTAAAGAATATCTACACTTTTGAGGAGTACTGACAACACTAACACCCCCCCTCCCCACCCCACTTGATGTGTGCTTAAAGGGATCTCAGTCATACCTGGTATGTTAAGGCCCTAATAAAATATGAAATCATGATTCGACAATCAATAGATTGTGTACATAAATTTTACCATTATTTTCGAACGATAAAAGACAGAGACTTAATACATGCAAGACAAGCATATTCCACTAAGTAAACCCTTTCATACGATACCAAAAAGTTAAGAATTTTTGCGGTTGACCATGACCTTTCATGACCTTCATACCAAAAATAGCTGCCATCTGGGGCATTTATGTTTAACAGACACTCGTTGGGAGAAAAGTGCAAGTGCTATTTGCTTCACCAAACAAGTCGCACGTTGTTGTCAACATGTTTACAAAGTGGAGTTGGTCTGGAGGCGGTTGGGGACATACATTATTTTAGCTACATTCTCAGAATGCTTTCTCTCTCCATTTTTTTTTCATAAATCACTCTATGGTGGTAATATCCTACAGTGGTTAGCGTCGCGGTAAGCCACTCAGACTTCACGGGTTAGCGTCTCTGTATCATGATCAGTTACTGGTACAGTGTGGGGTCTGCGGTGGAAGGTTGTAACCAACATTCTTTGGAAGTTTGAATTTTAAGTCAGTGGCCCCTTTGGTCCATGTGAATAGGTTTCATGTACTGAAATAATGATAATAATAATAAAAATAATATGTTTATTAAAAGTAATTGCTGTCTCAGCTGCATTAATTTTATATAGGTTCTTCTCTATTTTCTAAGTTATGGATTTCTCCTTGTTGCTTATACTGGAGCAACGCACCGAAGGTTGGCATGCCTAAAATAGGGAATTATGTTGAGACATGCCAGTTTGAGCAACAATGAGTAAACCGTAATTAGGAAAAGAAAGAAGAAACTGTCTTACTATAATGGGCGTAGAGTCAGTCCATCCGTCTGTCATTCAATCACGGCCAAACGGCTGGTCTGATGGGCATGAAACTTGGCAGGGTTATAGTGGGGACCTCTAAGATGATTTATGGTTTCATCCTATCTCTCCCAACTCCAAAGGGGGGAGGGGGGGGGGGAGTGAGAAGGGATTCCCTGAAGCAGAGCTGGTTCTGCCCGTGAAACGAGGCTGGTTATGCCCGTAGACTTAGTTACTTTACGAATTTTCATACATAATTTCTGTACACATGTTTGCTCTAGTAGAATTAATGCATCTAAGGCAGCATTTACTTCTAATAAAACATGTTTAAAAGAGGGTTTACTTACAGCATACAACAACAACAACAACAACAACAACAATCATAATAATAATAAAGGTTTGTTTAATAAAATAGATGACCAAATTTCCTAGACTTACCTCCCCATTTCAAACTTCCCTGCATCAACTTTCACCAAGAGCCACCAGGAAAAAAAATAATTTCCTAAAACCTGTCTCAGCCATTATGATAGACATCAACGTGTTTTATATACTTATCTCCTACACTATGAGTCACACTAGGAATCACAACACAATCTAAATTGATTCTAATCTCCATAAAAATGAGTAACAATAATTATAAAGGCTTTCGTTTGCCCAGAGATTCAAGAAGAGATTTGACTCAGAATCACAGAATACCTTCGTCTAGGAATCACAACACAATCTAAATTGATTCTAATCTCCATAAAAATGAGTAACAATAATTATAAAGGCTTTCGTTTGCCCAGAGATTCAAGAAGAGATTTGACTCAGAATCACAGAATACCTTGCAAAAATAGTTTTACCCTATAATGTACCAGAACTTTTCCTAAAACCTCCGATAAATCTGTTGAATTTAATGCTCCATTAACAACCCCAAAAGTTCTCCAAGACTCGGAAGTAAAATAATGTCACTTTCAGCACAAACAAAATATAAACAAATTTATTGTTCCATTAAAAACACCATGAGCTTCCCAAGACTCAAAAGTAAATAATGACGTTACTTTCAACACAAACAAAATATAAATAAATAAATTTATTGTCCCATTAAAAACACCAAGAGCTTCCCAAGACTCAGAAGTAAATAATGACGTCCCTTTCAAATACGATCAAAATATAACTCAACAATCTCGAATAAAAAAAAATAAAACTTGACCGACGGAGAGAACGAGAGACGAAACTGGCAATTCCTCTTTCATAAAGGGAATAATTTCTTTTCATCTGGGAAGGCGGTAATGATCATTCCTTGGGGCCCCTCTCAAGATCCATCATGGCCATTATCGAAATGGTCGGCGAAGGCCATTTCCAAAAAGAAAGAGAGAAAGAAGAAGAAGAATGGGAAGATTGTTTACAAGTGGAGCGGAGATGTCCTAGGATGGTTTAACATGCTCTTCTTCTTTGTTGTGGGTTAATGTTTATGGTGTAGAGCGGTGGGTTTTCACAAGCACGACCTCGCCCACATTTTTCCCATCCTCTCTCCTTAATGATACGAGAGAGAGAGAGAGAGAGAGAGAGAGAGAGAGAGAGAGAGAGAGAGAGAGGAAAATCATTTAGGAGTTCCTTCATTTCTTTCACGTGGTTGGCTTTTAATGGTCTTTGTCGGAGATGCCGTCGACATCATCAGCGTTGTCGTTGTCATCATCATCATCAGAGAGAGAGAGAGAGAGAGAGAGAGAGAGAGAGAGAGAGAGAGAGAGAGAAGAGCTTTTGTGATTTTGCTTAATTAAAAATTAATTGGTTTTCTACGCGTTCCAGACCATTCGAGTAAACGTGAGAGAGATAGAGAGAAATTTTTAAGTATAATCCAAGTGCCTAACTAAATCGACTGCTGAAAGGAGCGGCTCTAGGAATATTAAAAAAAAAAGATGAAAATGACATTGGAGATTAGACACTGTTCTGATGGAGAGAGAGAGCGACGATGAGAGAGACGAGAGAGAGAAGAGAGAGAGAGAGAGAGAGAGAGAGAGAGAGAGAGAGAGAGAGAGAGAGGTGGGGGCAGTTTGTGATATACATATTCTTTCTATATAAGTTATTGCGTATTTTTACTCCGGTATATAATATTTTCAGCTATTCAATTTTGTATATGTTTGTAATGTTTTAATAAAATATTTGGACATACTGCTTTTTCTTCAAAAAACTTCATCAAATAAAATACAACCAATGCCTCAGAGTTAGTGGAAGAGAACGTTACTCACGAGGGATACTCTCTCTTAAGAGCCTAGAATTCAAAGGTCGCATATGTCCTATAACCCGTTCGACCAAAAGATAAGGAGCAGGATCTCTATAGCAGGACTTTCCATACATAAAAAAAAAAAAAAAAAAAAAAAAAAAAAAAAAAAAAAAAAGCAACGCGTTATGAGGAAGCGACTGCCCCATTCCATTTTGGCCGTCCACTCCACAACACTTATATATAGGTCGCGTACATATCGGCGTAAAAAGCCTCCCTCTCCTACGGCGTATCACTCCATCTCGGTTGTAGTATCTCTATTTTCCCTCTGTCTCATAGTCATTTTTACCTCCTCGACTAACACCCCCTCCCCCCCACCCCCTGCATTCATCTATCACGGCTTCTCTCTTCGTCCAACGGCGATGTTGTACATTTGCGGGAGACATGACCAAAAAAGGAGTTAATGGAATCTGATCTTCTAATGGAGCTAGATTACAGGTGTTGAGATAATTAGGAAGGTCTGTCCGGTGATCAATGGGGCCTCCTATGAACGACAACACACCTTCCCTCCCCCCCAACACCCCCCTTTCCATTTTCCCTCCTCTTCCTCATCACTACCACGTCATAGTCACTTCGGGAATGAGTTTTGTCTGCGAGTAATGGCGCTTGTGAAATCCAGAAGTAAAAAAAAAGAAACACCACTCACACAAAACAAAAACCAAAAACAGGTAGCAAATAGTTAATTTTTTTCTATAATCCTCAACACGAGACAATGATTATTATGAGTGTGTTTTTATTTTTATTTTACTACCATTGCTACTGAAATCACTATCATTACCACTCGCATTGTCATCATTTCTATAGTCCTACTATTACCTCTGCTATTGTAGTCACTGTCATTGCTACTCACATTGTGAAAATTCACACTCAGTGTGGAGTTATATCATTTAATTTCCACATCATTTTTACCCTTGCAGTTTCCAAGATGAAGCCCCGACATTTGAAGCAATTGGGCGCTATGATACAGCCTCCACATTCCCGTCGTAATATTACTTTGATTCAGCGAAAATACTCATGTATGAGCTGCCTACAAATTCTAGAGCGCCTGAGTCAAGATATTTCTACCGAGACGGAAAAATGAAAGTTCCAACTACTTACGAACAAAAAGAAAGATAACTTGCGGTTCGACGACAAAACAATGGTCATGAACTGCTCTTAGACAGGATATTTCTGTCAAGTAAAAAAAAAAAATTCATTTTTTATACTAATTCTAAAGGCTAAACAAGGAATTGTGCTGAAAATCTGTAAGTAGTAATCTCCACAGGATTTTTCCTTTGTCCCTGTATTACTCAGTAAATGGGAAGGATAATAATGATATCAATTAAACTCGAAAGTGTGCCCTATTATTATTATTATTATTATTATTATTATTATTATTATTATTATTATTATTATTATTATTATCTTCTTAAATCTAAAACATAAGTCACTTGGAAACGTTGCACCTCCTTTCAATACCATAAAATGTATAAGGTTTACTTCCGAGGTACTAAGGTTTACTTCCCCATTCAAAGAAAAATACTGTATCCTATCCTTAAGCTCAGTCTCTGGATAACTCTCCAAGTATTACCGATAAATTAAACAAAAAATATGCATATAAACGACAGAATAATTACAATGGAAGGGAGTTAAAAACGGTCGCCACGTCAGGATATGCCCGTGAGTCGTGGGATGTTAAAGTCATGTGTCTAATTACATCCTTGTTATATCTAATCAAGGAAGCGTTAATCAATATGTCCTTATATGCTGACACTGGTTTCGTATGATTAATTCTTCCCCCACCCACACCTCTCTCTCTCTCTCTCTCTCTCTCTCTCTCTCTCTCTCATACACACTTATACAAAATCCCCCCTAGAGCACTTAATAAAAAGTATTTCTATTTTACAACTATAATTTTATCATATTGTACAAATATTCCAATTAGATTAACATATAATACAGACAAGAACTCATTCACTTTCTTTTTTTAAAGCAAAAGAAAAATTTTGCATATGCTTGTGTCTTTAAATACAGAATGACTTTTAAAAAAAGCAAAAAACGTGGTTATGATGGAATTCAATTACTTGTAATCTAACAGTATTCAAAAACATTTATTTAATGTTTTTCTTTTTTCTTCCTATTATATGGAGTCACGTCGAAAGCTATCAGCCTGAGGCTTGCAAACAGGCCTTTTGAGAGAGAGAATGGTGGTTGTCTCAGACTAGTCCAGTCTTTTATCAACACCCTCCTCCTTTAGCGAGGTTACTTGAATGAGAACCATGAGAGAATATATATATATATATATGTATAGAATGTTTACATAATAAAAATATGGAATGTTAGTCCATATATATAAAAGTCTAAAAACTAAAGAGGTCAACCAGATTGCTTGCAGGAATGTGATCAGACTAGAGACGCTAAAGATGACGTATACAATAAGTATGTAAGCTAAGATAACATGCCGTCACCTGTAGTCATTCAATTGTTTATAAACATTAGTCCAAGCTCCCTGCTTGAGACAACTACCCGACCTATTATTCAAACGGCCTACGTGATCTGTAGCGGTGTCTTCATTTGTCGATGTTGTGGTTCGTATGAAACTATGTCATCTGATAGTATGTTCATATGTTCGAACTACTGTCTGTTCCTTCATAACTTGTAACAGAGATGGTAGACGGGCAGAACAGAGTTAGCTATCGTCATTAGAAGACCTGTACCTCTTTACCTAAGCTTTATCATGTAGAGGAATAGGATTAGCCATCATCATTGGCAGAAGCGATCAAGCTATCGTCATAGAAGACTTGTACGATCATACCTGATCTTCATCATGTAAAACTTCAGAAGAATATACTATTTTTATACCTTGTGTTTTCTACAAGAACCTCACCGAACCATGAGTTTAACACATCGTCGTAAAGATAATACCGACTTCGTAAGTGATCTACAAAAACCCCAGACACTCCATTGAAGATGGAAGTGCAATACCAACCGACTTAGCGTATAGATTATCGCTAGTCTAACATTACCTCATAGGGCGCCTTATCATACAAGGCACAAGCCCTAATATTTGGTGGCCAGCGTACCAGAAGAACTCTACAACGTCCTACGAAGAAAAACCAGAATAATAAATCATGTATCATAAGAAGTCAATGACGACGGAAGCAGCAGATTCTTCAAGCAACATAGTGAGCGACTTCAGAAAACAATAAGAACTCTTTAACGACGACGAAAGCAAGAGATTCTTCAAGCAACTTAGTATCATCATTAGTGAATAACTTCAAGAAACAAAACCGACGTGTCCTTTTTCCTACGACAACGCAAGCTTCGTCTCTCATTAGAATCATTCAAGAAAAACATCGTTAGTGAGCGTTTCCGGCACTGCAAGAAACAAACCGAACGCGTCTGCAGCATCGGATCTTTCAAGGGCTCGAATCATCGAAACAACGCGCACGGGGGAAACTGAAGCCAAACTGCTAAATAGAGAAGGAGGACCAAGGCCGTGTGTCGTTATCGGAACACCGTGACTTCCCACAAAAGCAAGCTAAGTACAATTTTTTATTCATTTGGAGTAACTTGAGTGTTCCTTTACAGGTAGAATTTCGTTATTCCTGTGGCTGAAGTTACGAGACATTCTTAATCTTACTTTTTTACAGAAATTATCTATATCATTGAGATTTCGCTACTGCGAGTTTTTATCTTTGAGTGTCTGTTTCCAGAAGTTCTACTGAAATATCATAATCATATACTATGTTATTTTATCATTTTGGGGGTGATTATTAATCCCTTACGTAACAAATCATATAAACAGTGAATATGCGTTTACGCAGTGGACGTCTGTATTTATACAGATGCAGGATAGGGTCGTTAAGCACCGTAGTGATTAGAAAACACACAAAAACACAAGTGGAACACCCGTACAAATCTATAAATTAGAGGTAACACTATTTCGGGTCATGACAATAAATGCTCCTTTGCAAAGTCCCGATCGCAGTTTTAGCCTTGAGTTTTTTGAGTTATATAAATATCGAACCTCAATGACTCAACTAACTTTAAAAATATGGCTGGATTGCAAGGAATAACATGTCTGTAAAAAACTTTCATCAGGCTAAATGCGCTGACCAGGATCCCTCACTATTTCAAATTTTAGCAAAGAATGAAGTACAAACAGTTAATATTGTATGCAGTAGTGATAACTGTCTTATTAGTAATCGCTCAGTTCCTAATAGTTCGTCATTCATTGCTTTATACGTAACCAGCAACATAATGCTAAAAACACACAATACGTTGCCGATGGTAATAAAGAGAAGGATCCTAATTATTACAAAAAGAAATAGAAACAGTAGCCCGTTCAGAATCAAACAAGCAAACTCGGTGACTGTGTCACCTAGTCAAGCGGTCAAGGTTAGTTAAATCTGCCGAGTTTTCAAAGCGAAGCAAATTCCACAATAAGCGACTCTAGCAGAGTGGGGAAAAACGATGTTGGTTCATACATACCGATATCTTTTTTGAACTAAAAAGGATTTTTCCTATGCATCACACGACAGTATCAAGTAATCAGAGCAGGTTCTAGTAATTTTAATATATTAAGTTATAATAAATACTGTGGATAAGCCCGACTGTACGCGCCGTAAAAATTAGAATATCTTATTATTCCTTTAGTACAATTAATTACCAGTATTTACGGACTCACCGTCTGTTGTTCGAACTTCCCTAATGAGAAGTCCGGATAAGCGAGCGTTTACAGATACCTCTATAGTTCTAAAAAAACATTGATCTGTATCTAGTGTAATTGTAAGATTCATCTAGGGGTATACAAATATTATCTTACATCCTGCAAAAATAAGGCTTGTTTATCAAAGGAAAATCCTATAAACCTTCAAACATAGTAAAATCCGTTTGAACAAAAATGAGACAGTTAATCAAATAATAACTTATATAAAGGAAACTATACATTTGTCTCATAAATCGTAACATTGTTCAAATGACCCAACAGAATTCTCCCACAACCGCAGTCGTACTTTGCACGCAAAATCTCGAGAAGCATGCACCCTCGAATGTCTTAGTGCGTGTAAAAAGACTTTGCTGGAAATGAAATTTTTAATCCTTCCCGACACTCTGAAATATAACGATTTCCGCGAACAAAGCCCTAAAAGTATACATATCGTGGATACGGAAGTTATAAATATCGCATTTTTTATTGTTGCTAATTTTTAATCACGCCCAACCAGTCGTGGATGAATCTCTCTGATAATCTATCTAAAGTAATATCCGTAAAGTCATTCAAGCAGAGGTGATTCAGCAGAAATTTTTTTTATCTTTTATCTGAATACCAGGAAGTTTCTCACTAGCGAGTGATCTCTGGGAAAAACGGATGTAATTTAACACAAAATACGGTCTAAGGACAAACATAAAGCTATATACGTACCTTCGTATAGACTCTCACTGCAATTTCAAAATAGAGATAAATGACGAAGTTGAAAAATGTTAGTAATAGGAGTCATTAGGAAATCAAATAGCCCATATAATTTTTCCCTCAAACGTCATGCCATAAAAGATCGGACTTGGCGTATCTGCGCAGATTACTGTCGCTTAAACAAGGAAACGACTCCCGATAGTTTCCAGTGCCATGTACCGACGACATCTTATCTCTGTTAGGTTAGAATAAATTTTTTCACCAACTTGGACTTACTTAAAAGCTTTTACCAGATACCATACCTAAGTGATTGTACCTCATACTCCGTTTTCAGCACACTCAGGGGACATTATCAATTTTTTTACGTAGCCTCGGCTTACGTTGCGCCCCAATTACAATATAGTGTTTGGAGACTTTTAGGGGATAACCTACATGCCTATATGGATGATCTTGTAATCCTTTCTAATACCTTAGAAGTACATTCACATAAACTAGAGCTAGTGCTACAGAGACAAAGACAAATAATCTAGAGTAAAAATATCTAAATGTGAGTTTTTAAAAAACCGAACATGTTTATCTAGGTTTTATGTGTCCTGTCAAGGTCTTAAAAGTAGTCCATGGTAAGGTGTCGGCTATTCATAACTTTCCGGTACTTATTAACGTAAAAGGGGGATACAGCACTTTTTTGCGCTGTAGTGGGTATTACAATCGTATGTAAATATGTAACTCTTCAATCATTGACAGCTCCTTTAACAGATCTTACGAAGAAGAGCGTAGATTTATTATGGTCTGAAAAAGCATCAACAGGCGTTCGATATATTAAAAGCGAATAATGCAGCTTACCTAACTTAAAAAAATCCCTGATTTAAATAAGGAATTTTTTTTTTTATGCAACAGACGCTCACCAAGGGGTAAGAGGGTATACTTCAGTAATATGATAAACAGTTCTTCCCTATAGCTTTTTATTCACGTAAACTAAAGCCTCTGAAAGTAAATATGCAGTAATAGGCAAGGAAGGGCTAGGTATCTTTAACACTAGTACATTTTAAGTTCATAATCTATGGCTATCCTGATAAAGTCCTTACTGAACATGAGTCCTTTACCGAGTTTTCAAAGGCTTTAATCACAGTCCAAAAGGAACTCGGTGACAAAATGATCATCAGGTCTTTGGAGCCAAGATAAGATATCTACCTGGGAAAGGCAAATATCATAGCTGACGCATTATCCCGCCCCAAATCCCGCACCATACTGCAAAGAACATTGATTAGACTAAAAAAATATAGAAATATCCGTGCCTATTGTTAAAACCGTATCTAAACAAGAAAATCCTTAAACCCAAGAGATCGCGAGCATTGAATATCTGGGTCGGAAGCGCAGAACTGTTCCAAACTGAACAAAGCAAGTGTCAGCAGCAGCTAAACACCAAACATAAAAACACTTCGAAACGGAAACAGGGTCAGCGGGCTAAGCAAACCAATAAACAATTCGAGCAGAAAACCCTAAGCAAAAGTATATTTAAAGTATGTGTATCAGAATAAAATGTAATCAAATGTAATATTATATGTAGGTCTGTGACGAGGTAAACCCGAAGAACACAGCAGATGACTAACGACCAGGTAGTAGTAATAATCTCTTTCATACCAATCGTCCCTAAACTGGTTGCATTCCGTCATCCAGGGTTTCCTATTTATGTCACAGAAAGCCAAATCACTATTTTATGGCCTACAGTGCTTACAGATATAAAAAGCACATAACTGATTGTAACACGTGTCATGAAAACAAGGGACACACTAAGGACAACCTGTCAGTTAAGGGCCTATCCTGTGCCAAATCAATCCTTGAAAGAATAAATACGTAGAATATTTAACGAGTTACGAGTCTGACAGAGGGAATAAACAATTCTTAGTGTTAATATTCTTGACACGTTATATAGAATTAATAGCACTAAAAACAACACCGCAATGGAGTGCGTTAGGAATATTTATGAGTGCTAAATCAGTAAAAACATGGAATTCAACCCCACATAATCTGTGACTCGGTGGTGTAAATCAATAATAATCTCCTTAACACGTTGTGTGAATCCTTTCCATTAAGAAAACCAATAATATATTTGATCACCAGAGTCAATCGGTTTGGTAGAATAACGGATAATCAAATAGGAAGTGTCAATGTCTTTACGAGTTACAAAACCTGATATTTGGATCCGACCGGATTATAGCGGTTCTCGCGGTTTTAAATACCTTATCATTTATATCTTTTATCTATAGAATTGATGCCGCAAGTAGCCTATACGGTACGCCGCTAGAACACTTTTCCACATTTAATCAAAGCCAACATTAATTATCTATATATAAAAGAAATATATAAATAAATAAATACAAAAAAATAAAATAAATATGGATACAAGTGAGTCAATATAATACACTCCGTAAGAAGTCGGAAGGGTTACAAATTTTATAATAAAAAAAGGAATCACGATAATATCAATAAGCAAAAACGTAACCATTAAATATCCAAATATATATGCGTAAAGATTTGAACTCTAACTTAACGCTTTAGTATGACAAATAGCTAAAAGTTCAAACACATATCAAAACCTACTGACATATTGTCTGTCCCGGTGATTTATATTCGTAGTCAATGAAAAAAAAAAAAAAAAAGAAATTAAATAAATAAATAAATAAAATAAAATAATAAAAAATAAAATAAATAAAATAAAAATAAAGAGATTTAAAAGTCAGGAAGTCTAGAAGTGAAAATGTTATCTATGGAATAATCCTGATGAATCCTTATACAGGGGCTAATAACATATATAGAATTGTATGGAAACCTTTTTCATATAGTTTGAATAAGGAAATTTATTTAACATAATGCCCAAACAATGAAAAACTAATATATGTTCAATTTGGTACTGTTTTTTTTTTTTTTTTTTCAGACATTCTTCTCATGCTGGGTGGAGAATTAAACACTAAAATATCATTTGAAAATACTAAAGTCGTATCTCTTCAGCAAGTAACGTAAAAACTCTTAGCTGGCTTTGAGAGCAATCTCCTGCAAGTGACAACGTCATCATTGCAGTATCAGCATTTGTTCCTTTTAACCTCAATAATCTGCTTACACAGGCTTCAATCTGTGTGTCGTCTAATCTTGCAAAAGCAGATTGACTGGAGAAAGGAATGCTCAAGCTCATGAACTTCACATGTGGTTCATAGGTCACATGACAGGCCACATAAACATATTCTTTTATCTGTGTGTGTAATGCAAATTAGTTAAGGACTTGTAATCATTTTAAAATTAATGAACAATATGCAAATTAGAATTTCTATAACAACAAAATGAATTTAATTTTTTTTTTCTGAAACTCATAGACAATTAGAGTCAATAATTTCAGCTTTATGACATGGGTAAACGGACATTTAGAATTATCAAGTTGTGGATAAGAAATATTTTACTTTGCACATTAGCCTATTACAATCAGTAAAATCACATTCCTGGGAAAATTCCACATTTTCTTGGAAAACCCAAAGTTTATATAGAAATTAGTTACATAGTGGGTTTTTTTTTCGTTGCATCTCCTACCTATTTAATAATGTTTTAAAAGTTAACCTCAGAGGATGCGCACGAGAAAATTGAATATGAAACTTTTGTTTGAGGGCACATAGAATCATGATTAATCTCTCTTGACTCTTATGTTGCCTGCAATCTACATTAGCTCCGTTTTCCACTTCTTTGTCTGTAAACCTTACTACCAGTAATATCGAATTTTTCTTTGAGATTCGTATTGAATATCTGTTTTATTTTTTATAATTATGGAATATTTTTACAGTCCTCATAGACCTGGATAGGTTCACTCATTGTTATTGCCATGGATAAAAAAAAGTTTGTACAGCGGACTCTTTTGAATTCCGAAATATCATCGAATTCATGTGGGTTAAGTCTGTCTAAATGGCTCTCTCCCCTCCCCTGTATTTGGATGTCGTCTGAATTTACTTTGCCCTTGTGACAAGTATATTTTTCACTTGCAGGCTGATTAATGGAACTGGTACAGTATCCTGCAGTACGAGAGTTTCACATCGCAACTTCAAAAAATCGTTCGTCGCAGCGACGACTACAGTCAAGTAACAACCGCCTACAATGTGAAAGGAATTTCATGGACTTCTTCGACCGACACGTATCTCGTCGTTAATCTCGTTTTAATGGGGCGGAATGCTCCGGCTACTGTCGGAATCGACTACAAAAAAGGACATACTTCCCGACAATTACGACCGAAGGATATTCAACTCTACTTTGCTGGCGAAGGAACCTCGTGCTGGGATGATCTATTTCATCGCGAAACGTAACGTGTAGCTTAGGATGCAGAGAATAAGTATGAGCGCAAAATAGAACGTTGGACCCGCCCAGGCAAATTTTCCCCTCCCCCTTGTTTTAACCATTGAAAAAAAGGGCCGTTTCAATTGGCTAAAGGTGGTTTTTGTCTGGAACTGTGTAATGGACGAGAAAAGTTGTTCGAAAAGCCTAGTTAAAAGTGAAAGTAGTATAACCTCGGTATGTATCCTATTATATATAAAGTATCATGTATCCTATATATAATTGATCATAAAAAACA
Organism: Macrobrachium nipponense; assembly: GCF_015104395.2. NCBI lineage: Eukaryota > Metazoa > Arthropoda > Malacostraca > Decapoda > Palaemonidae > Macrobrachium > Macrobrachium nipponense. The sequence goes on from NC_061103.1 coordinate 17,555,287, forward strand.
GAATCGAAATATATTTTTTGCGTGTCGCACTAGGAATATATATATAATGATCATAAATAACGGAATTCGAAAAAGATATCTTTGCGTGTACGTCAATAGAATCTATTTAAAGTGCACAATATATTAATCATAATTATATAATCCATATACTATAATATAACAAATCAGGGTAGCCTATAATCAATCTGTTACCTTATATCTTACCATTATCTGCAGTATTTATGAGTAAATATATAATAATGAATCAGATATATAACATTTAGCATAAAAATCAACGAATCAATCAGCATAAAAACATTATAACTTTATCAATTCATATATGAAATTAAATTTTTTTATCAGTTTAAAATATGATTTTTATCATGTTAATCTTCATTCTATGCAATTATCAGAGTACATTAGTATTTTCTGTAGCATAAGTATCTTAAATAGATGAAGTGAAAAACTGTATCATTATATATCATTGTGATCACTATTATTTACCAATATCATTGTTTTATATTTTATACTTGAATCAATTCATGTACACCATGAATTTTATTTACTTATATATATATATATTCACATAGTGTCTGTATCACACTCCTATAAGTCAAATGCAAGTCAAGTTTGAGTATATTCAGTAGTTGGTTTTGGTAGCTGACCGAGCTAATGTAAGTGTTTACATAATAAAAAATATGGAATGTTAGTCCATATATATAAAAGTCTAAAACTAAAGAGGTCAACCAGATTGCTTGCAGGAATGTGATCAGACTAGAGACGCTAAAGATGACGTATACAATAAGTATGTAAGCTAAGATAACATGCCGTCACCTGTAGTCATTCAATTGTTTATAAACATTAGTCCAAGCTCCTGCTTGAGACAACTACCCCGACCTATTATTCAAACGGCCTACGTGATCTGTAGCGTGTCTCATTCGATTGTGTGTTCGTATGAAACTATGTCATCTGATAGTATGTTCATATGTTCGAACTACTGTCTGTTCCTTCATAACTTGTAACAGAGATGGTAGACGGGCAGAACAGAGTTAGCTATCGTCATTAGAAGACCTGTACCTCTTTACCTAAGCTTTATCATGTAGAGGAATAGGATTAGCCATCATCATTGGCAGAAGCGATCAAGCTATCGTTATTAGAAAACTTGTACAATCATATCTGATCTTCAGCATGTAAAACTTCAGAAGAATACATATATTTTTATATTTCGTGTTTTCTACAAGAACCTCCTCACCATGAGTTTAACACATCGTCGTAATAACTAACAAGATAATACCGACTTCGTAAGTGATCTACAAACCCCCAGACACTCCATTGAAGATGGAAGTGCAATACCAACCGACTTAGCGTATAGATTATCGCTAGTCTAACATTACCTCATAGGGCGCCTTATCATACAAGGCACAAGCCCTAATATATATATATATATTTTTACATTTTGGTAGCCTTGAGATCCCAAATACGTAAATGAAAATACTAGAAGGAAAAAATGGAGAATAAAGTGCTTTTAACTTACCTTAAAAGGGATTGATTTGATTATGTTTACTCTAGAAAGGTCGCCATGGAAACCAGCTAATTACTTTACATTACATTTATTTACAAGGCAGTTGAAAGGCAAGGCATGTAGTCACATGGGCAGAGCGCTGTATAATGTCTGGATCGCTCCTGTCACAATATGAAAACTGGCCAAAATCAACATCTGCTTCAATGCTGGTTTCCATAATTGATATAAATGAGTGGTAAGGAAACTTGCGTGCGAGGAGACAGAACACGGACTCAGCGACTCTGGAAAATGGGTTCCAGATTAACACAATGTAAAATAAAAACTTCTTGCAAACTTTTACAGTTAATCACTTTTATCTAACACACTGGGGGAGGAACTCTAGTGTTTAAATGAAATATTCAATGAAGACTTAAGCTTGAAACAGGTCACAGGGGTAACACGTGCCCCGATGGTGACAAAGGAATTTCAGTAGAAGGGATACAAGGGAGATTTGAAAATGGAATTAGCAAGAGCCGTCTTGGAGAAACAGGGCTGGTTGGATTTTCCACTTTCTAGACGTACCTTTGATCCTTAGAGGCTTGACCATGTGTCGTGATGTATGAAGGGGCCTCCAACCAGTGTGCCAAGACAAAGGGCTGACTTCCAGTCAGAGGAGAGGACACGTCTGTCCTTCAGGAGTAGCTATCTTGGACTGAGAACATGGCTGGGTGTTTTGGGATGGCCTGAGCTGCGTCTACAGCCTCCGGCATTGTCTGGAAAGATGCGAAAACACAACCAGCCAATTTGGAGGGAAAAGAGGTCTTAGGCTAGGGATTCCTAAAGCTCACATCGAGGCCTATCTAATCCTGTGACCTCCCTTTATTACCCTAAACTTGAACCTAAGTTAATGGCTTATTTTCTTCCCCCGCTCCTAAACGGAAATGCCTTTCTGCCTGCGTTCTCCCTCCTAGAGTCAGCTGATCAGGAGAAAATGGCTGCTCTTCTAGCAACTGAATAATCTAGTTAAATGCTGGGTAGACGAGGGGGGCAATAAACGTAATAATATATATAGTATATATATTAGGGCTTGTGCCTTGTATGATAAGGCGCCCTATGAGGTAATGTTAGACTAGCGATAATCTTACGCTAAGTCGGTTGGTATTGCACTTCCATCTTCAATGGAGTGTCTGGGGGTTTGTAGATCACTTACGAAGTTGGTATTATCTTGTTAGTTATTACGACGATGTGTTAAACTCATGGTGAGGAGGTTCTTGTAGAAAACACGAAATATAAAAATATATGTATTCTTCTGAAGTTTTACATGCTGAAGATCAGATATGATTGTACAAGTTTTCTAATAACGATAGCTTGATCGCTTCTGCCAATGATGATGGCTAATCCTATTCCTCTACATGATAAAGCTTAGGTAAAGAGGTACAGGTCTTCTAATGACGATAGCTAACTCTGTTCTCCCTGTCTACCATCTCTGTTACAAGTTATGAAGGAACAGACAGTAGTTCGAACATATGAACATACATACAATGACATAGTTTCATACGAACACACAATCAAATGAGACACGCTACAGATCACGTAGGCCGTTTGAATCATAGGTCGGGGTAGTTGTCTCAAGCAGGAAGCTTGGACTGTTTCAAAACAAATGAATGACCACAGATGACGACATGTCAACTTAGCCTACATACTTATTGTATACGTCATCTTTAGCGTCTCTAGTCTGATCACATTCCTGCAAGCAATCTTTTATATATATGGACTAACATTCCATATTTTTATTATGTAAACACTTACATTAGCTCGGTCAGCTACCAAAACCAACTACTGAATATTACTCAAACTTGACTTGCATTTGACTTATAGGAGTGTGATACAGACACTATGTGAATATATATATATATATAAGTAAAATAAAAATTCATGGTGTACATGAATTGATTCAAGTAATAAAATATAAAACAATGATATTGGTAAATAATAGTGATCACGTGATATATAATGATACAGTTTTTCACTTCATCTCTTTAAGATACTTATGCTACAGAAAATACTAATGTACTCTGATAATTGCATAGAATGAAGATTAACATGATAAAAATCATATTTTAACTGATAAAAAATTTCATATATGAATTGATAACATTATTAATGTTTATGCTGATTGATTCGTTGATTTTTATGCTAACTGTTATATATCTGATTCATTAATCCATATACTAACTCATATATAACTGCAGATATTGGTAAGATAAAAGGTAACAGATTGATTATAGGCTACCTGATTTGTTTATACATATGTATATGGAGTCATATAATTATGATTAATATATGTGCACTTTAAATAGATTCCTATTGCGGACACGCAAAGATATATTTCGATTCTGTTATTTCTGATCATTTATATATAGATACCTAGTGCGTACACGCAAAAAATATATTTCGATTCTGTTATTTATGATCATTTATATATAGGATACATGATACATCAGGATACTATATCTATATAGGATACATGACCGAGGTTATACTACTTCACTTTTAACTAGCGTTCGAACAACTTTTCGTCCATTACACAGTTCCAGACATCCACCTATAGCCAAATGAAACGGCCTATTTCACAGGGTTAAAACAAGGGGAAAATTTGCCTGGGCGGGTCCAACGTTCTATTTTGCGCTCATACTTATTCTCTGCATCCTAAGCAACACGATTACGTTCGCGATGAATAAAAAAACATCCCAGCATGAGTCCTTCGCCAGCAAAGTAGAGTTGAATATCTTCGGGTCGTAATTGTCGGAAGTATGTCCCATTCGTAGTCGATTCCGACAGCCGCCGAGCATTCCGCATTAAAAACGAGATTAACGACGAGATACGGTGTCGGTCGAAGAAGTCCATGAAATTCCTTTCACATTGTAGGCGGTTGTTACTTGACTGTAAGTTGCGATGTGAAACTCTCGTACTGCAGGATACTGTAACCAGGTTCCATTAAATCAGCCTGCAAGTGAAATTATACTTGTCACAAGGGCAGAGTAAATTCAGACAACATCCAAATACGGGAGGGGAGAGAGCCATTTAGACCAGACTTAACCCACATGAATTCGCTGATATTTAGGAATTCAAAAGAGTCCGCTGTACAAACTTTTTTATCCATGGCATTAACAATGAGTGAACCTATCCAGGTCTATGAGGACTGTAAAAATATCCATAATTATAAAAAATAAACAGATATTCAATACGAATCCCAAAGAAAATTCGATATTACTGGTAGTAAGTTACTAGACAAAGAAGTGTGAAACGGAGCTGTTTGTAAGATTGCCAGGCAACATAAGAGTCAAAGAGAAGATTAATCATGATTCTGTATTTCTCTATGCTAACTGAAATTAAGTTGTGATAAAATCTGATCCTATGTGCCCTAACAAAAGTTTCATATTCAATTTTCTCGCGCGCATCCTCTGGGGTTAATTTTAAAAACTTTATTAATAGGTAGGAGGTGCAACGAAAAAAACCCACTATGTAACTAATTTCTAAATAAACTTTGGGTTTTTCAAGAAAGTGTGACATTTTCCCATGAATGTTTTACTTGAATTGTAATAGGCTAATGTTGCCAGTAAATATTTCTTATACATATCTTGATACTTCTAAATGTCTATGAGGTTCAGAAAAAAATTAATTCATTTTGTTGTTATAGAAATTCTATTTGCTTATTTTGTTATTAATTTTAAAATGATTGCAACTCCTTAGTTGCATTGCGCATACCGATAGACACTTGTACCTAACGTCTGCCTTGCCCATGAGAAGTTCGGGCTAAGCATTCCTTTCTCCAGTCAATCTGCTTCGCAAGCAGAGACGACACACAGATGAAGCCTGTGTAAGCAGATTATTGAGGTTTAAAGGAACAAATGCTGATACGGCAATGATGACGTCGTCACTTGGCAGGAGATTGCTCTCAGCCAGCTAAGAGTTACGTTACTTGCTGTAATAAATAAGACTTTAGGATAATTTATTATCTTTTACTACTCGACACACGAAAAGAATGCTGAAAAAAAAAAAAAACAGTATCAAAATTGAACAATATATTAGTTTCATGTTGGAAATCTGCATAATTGTAATTATGTTAAATTAATTATTTCCTTATTCAACTATATGAAAAAGGTTTCCATACAAATTCTATATATATTATTAGCCCTGTATAAGATTCATATAGGATTATTTCATAGATAACATTTTCACTTCTAGACTTCCTGACTTTAAAATCTCTTTTATTTTATTTTATTTATTTATTTATTTATTTATTTATTATTATTATTATTTATTTTTTTTTTCTTCATTGACTACGAATATAAATCACCGGACAGACATATGTCAGTAGGTTTTGGATATGTGTTTGAACTTTTAGCTTATTTGTCATTACTAAAGCGTTAAGTTAGAGTTCAAATCTTTATGCATATATATTTGGATATTTAGTTAATCTATGGTTACGTTTTGCTTATTGATTTTATCGTGATTCCTTTTTTATTATAATTTGTAACCCTTCCGACTTCTTACGGAGTGTATTATATTGACTCCACTTGTATCCATATTTATTTTATTTTTTTTATATTTATTTATTTATATATTTCTTTTATATATATTTGATAAATTAATGGTTGGCTTGAATATGTGGAAAAGTGTTCTAGCGGCGTACCGTATAAGGCTACTGCGGTATCAAGATATGAATGATAAAGGTATTTAAAACCGCGAGAACCGCTATAATCCAGTTCGGATCCAATATCACGAGTTGTAACTCGTAAGACATTGACACTTCCTATTTAATTATCCGTTATTCTACCAAACCGATTGACTCTGGGTGATAAAATATATTATTGGTTTTCTTAATGGAAAGGAATTCACACAACGTGTTAAGGAGATTATTATTGATTTACACCACCCGAGTCACAGATTATTATGTGTTGAATTCCATATTTACTGATTTAGCACTCATAAATATTCCTAACGCCCTCAATTGCGGTGTTTGTTTTTAGTGCTATTAATTCTATATAAGTGTCAAGGAACTATTAAACACTAAGAGTGTTTATTCCCTCTGTCAGACTCGTAATTCTGTTAATAATTCTACGTATATTCTTTCAAGGATTGATTTGGCACAGGATAGGCCCTTAAACTGACAGGTGTCTTAGTGTATCCCTTGTTTTCATGACACGTGTTACAATCAGTTATGTGCTTTTTATATCTGTAAGCATTGTAGGCCAGTAAAACAGTGATTTGGCTTTCTGTGACATAGGAGGGAACCCTGGATGACGGAATGCACCAGTTTATGACGATTGGTATGAAAGAGATTATTACTACTACCTGACTGGTCGTTAGTCATCTGCTGTGTTCTTCGGGTTTTCCTCGTCACGGACCTACATATAATATTACATTTGAATTACATTATTCTGATACACATACTTTAAATATACTTTTGCTTTAGGGTTTCTGCTCGAAGTGTTTATTGTTTTTGCTTAGCCGCTGACCCTGTTTCCATTCGAAGTGTTTATTGTTTGGTGTTTATTGCTTTGCTTATCACTGTTGACACTTGCTTTGTTCAGTTTGTAACAGTTCTGCGCTCCAACCCAGATATTCAATGCTCGCGATCTCTTGGGTTAAGGAATTTTCTTCTTTAGATACGGTTTTAACAATAGGCACGGATGTTTCTATATCTTTTAGTCCAATTAATGGTTCTTTGCTGTATGGTGCGGGATTGCGGGATAATGCGTCAGCTATGATAATTGCTTTCCCAGGTAGATATCTTATCCTGGCTCCAAAGACCCGAATGATCATTTGTCACCGAGTTCCTTTTGGACTGTGATTAAAGCCTTTGGAAAACTCGGTAAAGGACTCATGTTCAGTAAGGACTTTATCAGGATAGCCATAGATTATGAACTTAAAATGTACTAGTGTTAAAGATACCTAGCCCTTCCTTGCCTATTACTGCATATTTACTTTCAGAGGGCTTTAGTTTACGTGAATAAAAAGCTATAGGAAAGAACTGTTTATCATATTACTGAAGTAGTATCCCTCTTACCCCTTTGTCTGAGGCGTCTGTTGCAATAAAAAAAAATTCCTTATTTAAATCAGGGATTTTTAAGTTAGGTAAGCTGCATTATTCCGCTTTTAAGATATCGAACGCCTGTTGATGCTTTTTAGACCAAAATCTACGCTCTTCTTCGTAAGATCTGTTAAAGGAGCTGTCATGATTGAAGAGTTACATATTTACATACGATTGTAATACCCACTACAGCGCAAAAAGTGCTGTATCCCCCTTTTACGTTAATAGGTACCGGAAAGTTATGAATAGCCGACACCTTACCATGGATTACTTTAAGACCTTGACAAGACACATAAAACCTAGATAAACATGTTCGGTTTTAAAAACTCACATTTATATATTTTACTCTGAGACTATTTGTCTTTGTCTCTGTAGCACTAGCTCTACTTTATGTGAATGTACTTCTAAGGTATTAGAAAAGATTACAAGATCATCCATATAGGCATGTAGGGTATCCCCTAAAAATCTCCAAACACTATATTGTAATTGGGGCGGGGGCCAAACGTAAGCCGGAGGCATACGTAAAAATTGATAATGTCCCTGAGTGTGCTGAAAAAAAAAAACGGTGTATGAGGTACAATCACTTAGGTAATGTATCAGGTAAAAGCCTTTAAGTAAGTCCAAGTTGGTGAAAAAAAATTTATTCTAACCTAACAGAGATAAGATGTCGTCGGTACATCGCACTGGAAACTATCGGAAGTCGTTTCCTTGTTTAAGCGACAGAAATCTACGCAGATACGCCAAGTCCGATCTTTTATGGCATGAGTTTGAGGGAAAAAAATTATATGGCTTATTGATTTCCTAATGGCTCCTATTACTAACATTTTTCAACTTCGTCATTTATCTCTATTTTGAAATTTCATTGGGGTTCTACACGAAGGTACGTATATAGCTTTATGTTTGTCCTTAGACCGTATTTTGTTTTCAATGACATCCGTTTTTCTCCCCCAGAGATCACTCGCTAGTGGAGAAACTTTCCTGGTATTCAGGTAGAAGATAAAAAAAAAAATTCTGCTGAATCACCTCTGCTTGAATGACTTTACGGATATTACTTTAGATAGATTATCAGAGAGATTCATCCACGACTGGTTGGGCGTGATTAAAAATTAGCACAATAAAAAAATGCGATATTTATAACTTCCGTATCCACGATATGTATACTTTTAGGGCTTTGTTCGCGGAAATCGTTATATTTCACAGTGTCGGGAAGGATTAAAATTTTCATTTCCCAGCAAAGTCTTTTTACACGCACTAAGACATTCGAGGGTGCATGCTTCTCGAGATTTTGCGTGCAAACTACGACTGCGGTTGTGGGAGAATTCTGTTGGGTCATTTGAACAATGTTACGATTTATGAGACAAATGTATAGTTCCTTTATATAAGTTATTATTTGATTAACTGTCTCATTTTTTGTTCAAACGGATTTTAATATGTTTGAAGTTATAGGATTTTCATTTGATAAACACCGCCTTATTCTTTGCAGGATGTAAGATAATATTTTGTATACCCCTAGATGAATCTTACAATTACGCTAGATACAGATCAATGTTTTTTATTACTATAGAGGTATCTGTAAGCGCTCGCTTATCCGGACTTCTCATTAGGGAAGTTCGAACAACAGACAGTGATTCCGTAAATACAGGATATTACGTTTACTAAAGAAATAAACAAGATATTCTAATTTTTACGGCGCGTAGATACAGTTTGGGCCTTAATCCAACCAGTATTTATTATAACTTAAAGTATTAAAATTAAACGAAAACCTGCTCTGATTACTTTATACAGTCGTGGTGTTTCATAGGAAAAATCCTTTTTAATTCAAAAGTATTGGCATGTATGAACCAACATCGCTTTTCCCCACTCTGCTAGAGTCGCTTATTGTGTGGAATTTGCTATGCTTTGAACACTCCGCAGATTTAACTAACCTTGACCGCTTGACTAGGTGACACAGTCACCGAGTTTGCTTGTTTGATTCTGAACGGGCTACTGTTTCTATTTCTTTTTGTAATAATTAGGATCCTTCTCTTTATTACCATCGGCAACGTATGTGTGTTTTTTAGCATTATGTTGCTGGTTACGTATAAAGCAATGAATGACGAACTATTGGAACTGAGCGATTACTAATAAGACAAGTTATCACTACTGCATTCCATATTAACTGTTTGTACTTCATTCTTTGCTAAAATTTGAAATAGTGAGGGATCCTGGTCAGCGCATTTAGCCTGATGAAAGTTTTTTACAGCACCAATGTTATTCCTTGCAATCCAGCCATATTTTTAAAGTTGAGTTGAGTCATTGAGGTTCGATATTTTATACCTCAAAAAACTCAAGGCTAAAACTGCGATCGGGACTTTGCAAAGGAGCATTTATTGTCATGACCCGAAATAGTGTTACCTCTAATTTATATAGATTTGTACGGGTGTTCCACTTGTTTTTTGTGTGTTTTCTAATCACTACGGTGCTTAACGACCCTATCCATGCATCTGTATAAATACAGACGTCCACTGCGTAAACGCATATTCACTGTTTAATATGATTTGTTACGTAAGGGATTAATAATCACCCAAAATGATAAAATTAACACAATATATGATTATGATATTTCAGTAGAACTTCTGGAAACAGACACTCAAAGATAAAAAAACTCGCAGAAGCGAAATCTCAATGATGTAGATAATTTCTGTAAAAAAGTAAGATTAAGAATGTCTCGTAACTTCAGCCACAGGAATAACGAAATTCGACCTGTAAAGGAAATTAAACACTCAAAGTTACTCCAAATGAATAAAAAATTGTACTTAGCTTGCTTTTGTGGGCAAGTCACGGTGTTCCGATAACGACACACGGCCTTGGTCCTCCTTCTCTATTTAGCGGATGACCTGGTTTGGCTTCAGTTTTCCCCCTTTAGCCCTGGAGCGTTGTTTCGATGATTCGAGCCCTTGAAAGATCCGATGCTGCAGACGCGTTTGGTTTGTTTCTTGAAGTGCCGGAAACGCTCACTAACGATGTTTTCTTGAATGATTCTAATGAGAGACGAAGCTTCCGTTGCCGTAGGAAAAGGACACGTCGGTTTGTTTCTTGAAGTTATTCACTAAACGATGATACTAAGTTGCTTGACGAATCTTGTTGTTTTCTGAAGTCGCTCACTAACGATGATACTAGGTTGCTTGAAGAATCTGCTGCTTTCGTCGTCGTTGACTTCATGATTTATTATTCTGTTTTTTCTTCGTAGGACGTTGTAGAGTTCTTCTGGTCCACTGCCACCAATATTAGGGCTTGTGCCTTGTATGATAAGGCGCCCTATGAGGTAATGTTAGACTAGCGATAATCTTACGCTAAGTCGGTTGGTATTGCACTTCCATCTTCAATGGAGTGTCTGGGGGTTTGTAGATCACTTACGAAGTCGGTATTATCTTGTTAGTTATTACTTGTTAGTTAAACTCATGGTGAGGAGGTTCTTGTAGAAAACACGAAATATAAAAATATATGTATTCTTCTGAAGTTTTACATGCTGAAGATCAGATATGATTGTACAAGTTTTCTAATAACGATAGCTTGATCGCTTCTGCCAATGATGATGGCTAATCCTATTCCTCTACATGATAAAGCTTAGGTAAAGAGGTACAGGTCTTCTAATGACGATAGCTAACTCTGTTCTCCCTGTCTACCATCTCTGTTACAAGTTATGAAGGAACAGACAGTAGTTCGAACATATGAACATACATACAAATGACATAGTTTCATACGAACACACAATCAAATGAGACACGCTACAGATCACGTAGGCCGTTTGAATCATAGGTCGGGGTAGTTGTCTCAAGCAGGAAGCTTGGACTGTTTCAAAACAAATGAATGACCACAGATGACGACATGTCAACTTAGCCTACATACTTATTGTATACGTCATCTTTAGCGTCTCTAGTCTGATCACATTCCTGCAAGCAATCTTTTATATATATGGACTAACATTCCATATTTTTATTATGTAAACACTTACATATATATCTACCTATTTATTTTATATATACGCCAAAGTTTGTACTCTGTAATCTAGAGAGAGAGAGAGAGAGAGAGAGAGAGAGAGAGAGAGAGAGAGAGAGAGAGAGAGAATGTGTTACAATAATGGGTATAAGGCAGGTGATATGCAATTGATAAAGATGGACAACACTAAGAAACCGGAAACACAAGATGATAATGGGGAAATTCAAGCATTGCCGGGAGAAGTTTGTCTCTCTCTCGAGGTTGTCAATTTCGTCAACAAGACGGAACTGCCTGAGATGAGACGGGAAAAGCTGCGGATGACTAAATGAACTCAAGACCTGGAAGGCCCACTCATCTGCCACAGGACTGAGAAGGAAGAACTCCAGCTCCAAGTTCGAGAACTTCAGGAGCACGTTCTGGAAGCTGACGAGAAAAAATGGCTCCCTCCTATAGGAGATGGGATATGACAAAGCGAATTTACTGAAAGAGAAAGACCGCCGACTGGAATCTTCAGCCAAAGAATGACACGCTGTAACAGGACTTGGGCGACCTCCAGATGAGGAAGGAGCACCTGGAAAAAGCCAACGACGGACTACAAAAGAAGCTCTCGGTTATGATGTGCTGGCACGAGAATGTGGCAGCAATCTTCAATCAGACTGGATAGGAAGACTCACTTGTTTGCCGATGGAACACTGATGTTATTTACTCAAAGGACTTCATTCATTACTTTTTGCACGCTCTCTCTATATCTCTCTCATTATATATATTAGGGATCTTTGAGGTCGAATGACACTCGTTTAAACAAAATGAAACAAACAACTAACCGGCAACTTAACCTACCCTCGTTCCGTTGCATATCCCTCTTGGGAGTTGGCTGAAAGTCCAAGCTAGGCAAATATAAATTCCCATAGTTACAAAAATATACTTTTTATTTCCCAAAATTAGCTAACATTAAAATGGAATAAAATTAATTAACTCTGACCCAAAAGAAACGTTAAACTATCACATTCCTCTCAAAATCATATTTAAGTAAGTACCCTCTCTTATCTCATTCTCTCCGAATAATCACAATCTTTCAATAAGTCAATACAAGTCTAGAGAAATCCATTTTTCTATATGGTGACTTCGAATCCATCTGAAATAAAGAGACCATAATTATGACAGCACTTAACCATTAAAGTTAGACAAAAGAGAATGTGTATCACACCCCACGTTTCTTTCTCCAGACACTTCAAAGGTTAACTTTTCCAAAGTTCTCTCTTACGTTACCTTGACCTGCAACACCTCTTCCAAGTGTCAAACACAATCAATTCTCCAGAATAAATGCTAACAGAGGACAGTCATTGCACCCCATCTGCAATACCTTATTATAATCAAAACTGGCCCACTACCACCCCATTCTCATGGTAATAAACAAAAACATACGTGATATATAAACACATACAAATGCCTACATGAAAGATGCTGAATAGGAAATGGATATTGTCGGCAATTCAAAACGTAAAAAGCCATATCGTAGTACACTTCCACTCATAAGTTTGAGACAGAGAGAGAAACGAGTGGACGGGGCCTCTTCCCTAACTCTTTAGCTAAGCCAAGGACAGGTGTTTGGATATCTGCAACGAATGTTGAGGAAACTGAAAAAGTTCATGAGTAAATTGCCTTAATCAATAAATTCTGGTACTTTATTATATTGCCCAAAATTACCGGAGGGTCTGTAAAACAGCTGCCAAAATATCGAGCTGATATATGAAAAGATATTCGAGAAAACCCATGCCACAACGGGCTTAAAATGGTTAGTAGTACCTACCATACATTTTTTCTTCACGAGAATCTTCATTTAAATTTCATCCAACTGCTGCTTGTTGACCTTTTTAAATACTGAGCGATTTACCTTTACGTATAGCACGCAGTTTTATGTCTCCTGGGCACCAACGCTCCATCACTCTCCCCCCCCCCCCCCCCCCCAACCCCCCCCCCCCCCCCCCCCCCCCCCCCCCCAAATATTCCATACCTCATCCAGCAAACGCTTTTTGGGCCCTTTTCTTCTCCTTACTCCCATACTTCTGAATAACACGCTCTTTATATGCCTGTCGTCTTTATTCTCAGGAAGTGACTTAAACCACTTCAAAACTCAGATCTCCTTTTTACCACATCATTTTGCCTCTAAACTTCTCATTACAATGGACCTATTTCACTCACAATTTGAAAATGAAAAGCTTCTGTACTTTCCTCTCATTTTATCATCCAGATTTCTGTTCCATAAAGGAAGTTGGCTCAACGATAATTTGCGTTCCAACTTTCTCTCAGAAAAGTGTTCTCTTTCAGATCTTTTGCAGAAACCCTGTTACCCTCACTGCTTAACTTGTTCAGTTATTTACCTCTACTTCATTCTGCCTTCATCAGTTACACTATTTGTATTCCCAAATACCCATGCGAATTAACCACTATCATTCCCCTCTTACCAGTTTCTACAGCTTCTCTTCACTATCAACAACAAACATTCTGTCTTTAGTACACATCAACCAATTATTCACGACCTTTATTGGTCCAGTTTGTTTGTATAGTATTTTTACGTTGCATGGAAAGAGTGGTTATTCAGCAACGGGACCAACGGCTTTATGTGACTTCCGAACCACGTCGAGAGTGAACTTCTATCACCAGAAATACACATCTCTCACCCCTCAAGTGGAATGTCCGAGAATCGAACTCGCGGCCACCGAATGGTTAAGAAAAAGCTACTGAATAATAACCAAGGTTAAAGTGAATTAATATCACAGGAGTTTTCAACCTTCACCAATGTCCTCTTCAGCTGTACTAAACAATAATTACAAAGTTTACAAAGAATTAAAAGTGAAAATACAAATTTTAAATAGAGCAATTAAAAACAGACAATCTGCAATTAGATATTATGGAAGAAATGCTCGCTCCTACGGCCAGCAAACAACAGAGCTATTTATATAACAACAAGAGACGCCTTCAAGAAATTATAACACACAAGGAAGACACCCGCACTGACAGTTTGCATTTTAACTGCTCTATTTATTTATTTAATCTACGTTTTTATAGTGAATTTTTCTTGACCATTCATGACTAACAATAAGAATATGTTCTCAACACACGATCTTTAGTCTTTTCTCTCCCCCTTCTGTGTGAATATTATATATATATATATATATATATATATATATAATATATATATATATATACGTATATAAATACGGCGTCAATAACCTTGTCGTTGCGACGCCAGTAAGAACTAGAAATCAATCAATCAATCAATCAATCAATATAGTATATATACTATATATATATAATATATATATATACATTATACAATACATATATATATATATATATATATATATATATATATATATTATATATATATAAGGAGGAGCAGGATAGCCAGAAGACGTGGTACCATTAATATAAGAGAGGCACAGCTATGTTACCACGTCTTCTGGCTATCCTGTTCTTACTTAAATTGAAATTTTCTAGAAACGACAAACACCCAGTTACATAAATATATACACTACCTGAATAAAGTCTTACTGCTATACACACTATAACTGATTCAACTTAAGGTAGATTCTCGGATGAGCCTTATTCTTACGAGACGTTTGTTTGGTGGCCGCTGATTGGCTGGTACCGGGAGGTAGGCAGCTCCCAGCCAATCAGCGGCCGCCAAACTAACGTCTTGTAGGCATAGGGATCACCCAAGAATCTACCTTAAGTGAACCAGTTATAGTAACTAAACCTTTCGCCCATGTAAATATTTCCTGCCACTAACGAGACGCCTCGGAACAAGCCCTATACGTTCCCAAAGGTCCATTTCCATATACCTTTATCGACGAACTTAATCGGTATAGAGGGCGTTCCTTACCCCACGTAAATTTTTACGAGTCTCATCAAACAATCACCCGAGGGTAATTTGTGTGCGTATAATTAGGGTAAGAATCAAGGCTAGAGGTGGACGGAGAATGGGGGAGGGGGGGGGGGGAGGGAGGTCAGGTGAACTCTTAATATTTCTACGTGAGATTTACAGGCGCCCCGCCCGCTCACAGGTACACAATGGAGTTAATCACTTCACACCGAGACAATTAACGACCTCTATTAAGGGTACGAGTTCACATGTTCGTCTTTGTTTTTTTTACCCTTCTGTCTATCGAGGGCTGGGACAAGAAGATGGCCATGAGAGTAGGTCATTATTTTAACATTATCCAGAGGTTCAGCATTGCAGTATTTGGTAGCCCATATTCCAAAAGGTTCTACGGTCATATTCAGCCCTAATTAAAAGCTGCGTGTAATTTCTATTAAATAGTTACTGTAAGCTGAGTGATGGGTTATTTTAGAAAGTAACTAAGGTTACGGATGCTGTGGGCATTTAACGGAAGACAATTTTACGCCTTATTACTCGAGCAATTCTCGAGAACTAGATGCAAATACACCTCAACAGGGAAGCTAAATCGCTCTGCAATCTGTTACTTATAATTGCTGAAAAGATGGGGGGCTGGAAGCGATAGACTGGTAAAGTAGGCTCTGAGGAACTTTCTCTCAGTTTTGAATACCCCACATTAATCATAGATTTTGCCAACAAAATATCAAACTGGTCCTCCAAGTACTTCATCTTGGAGAATATTCTTGCATGTCTATCTTCTATAACATATATTTTTTTTTTTTTTGGGGGGGGGGGTGGGGGTGGGGGGGGGGGGGGGTGGGGGGGGGGGGGGGGCAAGAAAACACTACAATTACTGTAGATGCATGGAAGACTGTTACTCAGGATCACACTTTAATCATAAGGTTGAGGCCAGCAGTTACGTTAGGCGAAATATAACTATCAACCAGCTCCCTATTTACGTAATTGATGGTTACGTGTCTTCAGTAAACAAGGTAATTGTTGGTTCGCTAATCAACTGAGAGATGCCTAGGTCTTCATGTAAACATCGTATGTATGTAGGCATGTATGTACGCATGTATGAAGGGGAATTTAACCAAACACGTTCTAAGAAACAGGACATTCGCCATCACAAACAGTAATGCTCCAAGAACACTACCTAGAGGAACACCAGAGTAAGTTGACGTTCCAGCAGTCACTATATCGCCTATCAGCAACTACACTTACCAAGCATATTTCTAAATTCTGGTGCCCAGAGGAGGCCAACTAACACTGTCTTGTATTATTATCCCCGTGGTGTGGCGAAATGTATGGCAACGCCATTTCTTTCCAACTCTCCATGATATTACATTAACGTAAAAGGAACTTCTGTAATTCTCTTGCGGTATCATTCCTCAATCTATTCGGCCATTAAATTTTCTAATATTCCTCTTACAGCTTCAATGTCCAGCCGACAAAATTTTCAATATATAGGGTTTTTGTCATGATTCGCGTCTGTATAACTGATCGTACCAGAGTACTGTATCTTTATGCAACTTAAGCCTATTTGATTTTCAAACCTCAGTCAGCTTTCCCATTGTCCGATTTCTATTTTCTAATCATTAATTTAGTTTCATCTAATGAGCGCGTGTATTCTATATCAGTATTCCAAATATATGAAAGATTCAACTCTATTAGTCCTTTCTCCAGTTATTATGTCATCCCTTTTTTGCATAAACGTACATACAGAGGTTGTCGTATGCCACATACAGACAAATCTGCCTTATGACGGCGAGGATTGGTCGATTCCAGTTCTGAGAAAATGTATCCTAATTCAGCGGATTCATGGATGTACTGGTAAGATGGATTTGCATTCTTCTTCTAGACCAAGTAGTAGTTTAGCTCAACTTTACCTTAACCAATCATACGCGAATTTGAAAGTTCCTCGTTGGATGAGTGGTTTTCGCGCTCCGAATTTCGATTCCCAGCTCGGCCAACGCGGAATCAGAGGAAATTATTTCTGGTGATAGTAATTAATTTCTCATTATAATGTGGTTCGGATCCCACAATAAGCTACCTACCCGTTGCTAGGTGACCAATTGGTTCCTAACCCCGTAAAAACATCTAATCCTTCGCGCTAGCCCTAGGAGAGCTGTTCATCAGCTCAGTGGTCTGGTTAAACGAAGACATAACTTAATTTCACAACTAAAGGTTACGATTTCTGTATTTAGTTTCCATTTAGGATTCAAGGCTCTAGTGACCAGTGTTAAAAAAAATCGGTAATCAAGAAGTTAAGAGAGATCATTGTGGTATTACGATACATATATATCTGGTTAATGTAAGGTGGCAGTTGGATAACTGACGTACATTTTCAGCCTAAACAGCTTTCAATTAAAAGAGTAGGCTAGGTTGTGGGACCGGGTCTATTCTATTTCAACCAAAATATGTCTGAATTTGATAGATGCGTGTATATATGAGTTGATATGGATAAGTGATATATAGTTAACGTATGCTCACCCCAACCTATGTTTGGGAATCTGAATCCCTCCACTGGAAAAGCTGGTGTTTCCCCATTTATTAATTTCTAGCTCAAGATTCCGTTGAGATAAACGTATCACCCCCCCCTCCCCCCAAAAAAAAAAAACGCACACACAATCAAGAATTTAAGCAGTCAGTGTTGTTACTGGTCATACGCATTTATCACTAATTAGATTAAATTTGTAGCAAACAAACTTTATTTTTTAACGTTCAAGTCTACGAACCTTGAACTTAAATGACGAAGCAAATTACTATGACTGGATCTGAACCCATACTTTATAACCTAGAGTGAGTTTAATTTTAACTACTATACTGTATCATGAAGGATATAAAGCGATTCATTCATCATGAATTCCGATATTTTTGCTAGAGATGGAATACGACGTAACGATGGCGAGAATGGACTTCTTCCTGACCTAGATAATCTTATCTAAATTCGTCCGATACATTTACATATGTATGATCGGTAAAATAATGAAAATTTTTGTTCGTCGTGATGATTTAGGTTAACGTATCCTTCTTAAACATATCCTAATTGAGTTACAATTCCACCATGGGAGTTACGCAGGGTTCAAGTGGGTTCAAGTTTCACAGTAATTTGTGTTTAAATTAGGTGTAAGGAAATAGAGATTTTAAGAAGTCATTGTGTCTAATACTGATGCTAACACACAAGCATACACATACACACACACACAGACATATATATATATATATATATATATATATATATATATATATATATATATATATATATATATAGATAGATCGATAGATAGATAGATAGACAGATAAAGTCTATGGGAAACGAACACGACAAGTCAAGGTAGAGTTAGAACCTTTCAACTTTTCATATAAAAAAATATATATATATAAAAAAAAACGGTAACGCTCTTAGTAGGAATGGTACCCCAAACCACTGATGCTGGGTAATGGGAGTTTGCAGCACCTAAGTACAACGATAATAAAGATTCTTTGGTGGGGGAGGGGAGAGTAGCAGGCACTTACTCTGGAGGCAGACTGACTTTAAAAGACTAAGTTTCCCATTGACAACAAACTTGTAAGTTGAGTTGACTGAATAGAAACTGTTGCTTATAATAATAGTCTGGGAAAATCTATAAATATCGGGACAAAATAAAATACGGACACCTACAAAATGACTTTTTTGTTTTTCCTTGCTTTTTTATATACACTTGCAGGTCCAAAATTCCCGATCCTGTGCTTAAAAAACTATATATATATATATATATATATATATATATATATATATATATATATATACATATATATATATATATATATAATTATAACAATGCTTTTGAAAGCAAACACATTTCAATAATACACATTATCATCATTAATAATATTATTATTATTGATAGGCAAATCTGAAAGCTTGACTTGGAAAGCTGATTACAGACAGACCAAAGTCTGCAAAAGGAGAAACAGCCTAACACGGGAAAATACGGAAGCAAAACAAACTAAAGAAAACAAAAATTGAATTATGATAAAAAATTTAAATTATACAGTGAAACAAATGTGAGTCTGCCAAACACGGAAGCATTTTGGACCTTTGGATCTAGTTTGAATTTCTGGAGACTACTAACCAGTTCAAGTCCGTTGCTGCATAGATCTTCTTGAACATCTTTTCATTTATTAACTGCATCTTCTTGATATTTTGGCACAGATAGTTTTAGAACCTCCGGTCATTTTGGGCAATGTAATGAAGTACCAGAATGTATTGATTAAGGCAATTTATTCGCAAACATTTTCAATTTCCTCAACATTCGTGGTACTCTATATCCGAACACATGTCCTTGGCTTAGCTAAAGAGTTAGGGTAGAAGCCCCGCCCACTTCTTTCTCTCTGTCTCAAAACTTACGAATGGAAGTGTACTTTTAGACTTATCAGCCATGTCTATAGCATTACGTGGTGAACGGTAGTGTCGGAAAAACTGAATTCAAAGGACGGTAAGACTTTTGAAAAATGACAATAAAAAGCATGCACGCCGAAATAATTAAATCACGGTGCCATATGTTAATACTTAAGAGCTGGAATTTGAATTTAACCAGAACCCGAAATAAGAATTTTAAAGTATTTTTTTAAACAATTTAAACTCAAATCAATTGCTCATAATATTTACAGTATTTACTTCACCTAATTTTCATTAATATCTCATCCTTTGTTGCTACAATATGACTTTACAGCTAAATGAGAGAGAGAGAGAGAGAGAGAGAGAGAGGGGGGGGGGGGGGGAATCCTGGTTTCCATACGATCTTGTACTTCATAAATTTGCCTGCTGCGTCCTAATTACTTAATTATACTTTTTCTCTTTCTCCTTGTTTCTCGAGGGAGTCAATGGCTCTAAATGGTTTCGGCGACCAAGGCCTTCTTGATTCGAACGTATCGCTAATTCACGATTCAATAGTAAAGCGATGTGTCTTTATGCTTGCATATTGACACTAGGACCACCGAGAGAAAGAAAAAGGCCAAAGTATTTAAGAAAAGAATAAGTCTGTACCTATCAGAGAGAGAGAAGAGAGAGAGAGAGAGAGAGAGAGAGAGAGAGAGAGAGATTGTATGCGAGTGACAGCAAAGGAGAGAGGGGACCTAATTGTGTGTGTGTGTGAGTGCTTGAAAGTAAGAGAGAGAGAGCAAAGTATTGCAAGCGAGTGAAATAAAAAGATACGATTCCTAATTGTGTGTGTGTATGAGAGAGAGAGAGAGAGAGAGAGAGAGAGAAAGGGGTTAGTGTTGGTTCCATAAGTGCCCGAGACCATCGGAGATCTGATCAGGAGGAGGAGGAGGAGGAGGAAGCAGGAAATGAGCGCGGGGGCGTGAAGTCGTTGGTTCCTCCTTAAGATCGTCATCTCCGCCGCCGCATTATCTCGTTAAAAGACGCTTCGGATGAGACGAGGCGAGGAGAGCGGATGTGTCAATTTGCTTTGGCCTTTAATATGTCTCCGGCGCATAACGACTTCTCTCTCCTCCTCCTCCTCCTCCTCCGCCATCGTCGACTTGATGGTTCATTTTCCCATTTGGGCGCGAAGGGCCTCCGAGCGAGGTGGGATGTGCGCATGCGCACCGATGCTTATATGTAGTATATGTACGAGTAAAGCACATATGTGCGTCCTGAATTTGTTGGGTTCGATGGCTCGCGCCCGTGAGCCGACAAATTTCTTATCGACTATAAAAAATTCCCCTTCGGTTAACATAATGAAAAAATATTAATTCCTAGGTAGAGCGAATTTGATATTAAAGGACATTTGTAGCTCGATGTGTGTATATGAATAACGGTAATGTGATATAACTCACACACACACACAATATATATATATATATATATATATATATATATATATATATATATATATATATATATATATATATATATTCCTCACGACCTAAGGCATTTGGGACTCGAAACTGATCAAGTTTAGAAATTGAGAAATGTATGAGAAGACGCCATTGTTCCTTTTCCTTGTTTAGAAGATTAAAAACGTAAAAATCAAATAAAGAAGAAATAAGAGGATCCTAATTGAGTAAAAGAGCCATGTGAGTTCGGTTCCTCAAAATCCTGCGTGTATCTGCTGCTTCTCTCTTCTCTCTCTCTCTCTCTGTCTGTCTCTCTCTCTCTCTCTCTCTCTCTCTCTCTCTCTCTCTCTCTCTCTCTCTCCAGTTCCTCGTTGGACGAGTGGGTCGTGTGCTTGCCTACCAATCTGATAGCCCAGAGTTTGCACCCCGCTCCGTCAACGTGGAATCAGAGGAATTTATTTCTGGTGATTAGAAATTCATTTCTCGATATAATGTGGTTCGGATGCCACAATTACCTGTACGTTCCGTTGCTAAGTAACCAATTGGCTCCTAGCCACGTCAAAATATCTAATCCTTCGGGGCAGCCCTAGGAGAGCTGTTAATCAGCCCAGTGGTCTGGTTAAACCGAGATATGCTTAACTTTCTCTCTCTCTCTCTCTCTCTCTCTCTCTCTCTCTCTCTCTCTCTCTCTCTCTCTGCATTTACACGTGACCCACAACAGTCGACTCACTATAAGTTGGCATACTAGATTTTACAGGAAAGTACACGCCTCTATCGGTCTGAGAATCTAACATTGATGGTGCAATTCGTGGAGAGAAAAAGAAGAGTATAATAAGATGGGAAAAATTATTGCTGTCAAAATAAGACAGCCTCAGATCATAAACTGAAAAAGTGGGATTACTTTGGCGAGGAGATATTCACCCTGGTGCAGTGAAATCATTCAATTATAAACAAGGCGTGATCCGACGTCCAACTTACCGGCTTACTCGGGCGCGTGCTAAAATCTATGGTAAAAAAAACGCGATGTTTCACCAAAGAAAATGTAAATATATTATAATTGTTTAATTTTCTACATTTTCACTCTAATAAAATAAATCATAAATAGCCTATCCTAAAATTCCTGTATCTTTAACTCAACGCGAAACACCCTTTTCAAACAGCAACAACAAAGTACTTTGTAGGCCTACTCCCCAAAAATCGAAAATTAATCTTCTCTTCAAACGCCCTCCGGTTCCACCACTAATGTATGTATATCTTAGCTTTACCAGACCACTGAGTTGATTAACAGCTCTCCTAGGGCTGGCCCGAAGGACTAGATATTTTTACGTGGCTAGGAACCAATTGGTCAACTAGCAACGGGACCTACAGCTTATTGTCGGATCCGAACCACACTATATCGAGAAATGAATTTCTATCACCGGAAATAAATTCCTCTGATTCCGCGTTGGCTGAGCCGGGATTCGAACTTCGGACCACCGGATTGGCAGTCGAGCGCGAAAACCACTTGTCCAGCGAGGAACTTCCACCACTAAAACGACAGTAAGAGTTGTGCGTAGTATCAAGATTCCTTATACTGCTGCAGTACTACGAGACAAAATCATAACATATTTACTTTGTCTTTAAGGAGTTTCCTTATCATTTCCCTTAGTCTTTTGGACGTAGATGAATGGGTTTAGGCATGGAACAGGTCCACAGACCAGATTTTCGGGTGTCCGGGTAGGGAGGGTCATCTGGTCCGGGTAGGGTGGGTCATTCAACGACCTCACGAAAGAGAGCTCTGTTAAGAAATGATAACGAATGACTTCAGTATTCACGATGAACACTTACATGTACATTTCAGGCGGAGACTTAACATAATATCCTTTAACAAATTAATTATAAGATCATTCATGGAAATGTCCAAAAGCTAGCAAAGGAACTATACTCTGTTTTTTTTCATCTGTCCATCCGCCTGTGGTGTTTTTGTATGGTAACCACTGCGTCCCGGGCTTTAGAATGGTTACGCGGATGTGTAAGTTTTTAGGTAAATAAAAGGAGGATCTGGGCGTACATTTGCACTGAAAAGTGTTTTAATAATTTACTGTATGCGAATTACACCGTTAATATTCGAATAGGATATTATTATAATCGTTGAATGTAAGCTGAATGTAACTATTTAAAGCCCGGGACGCAGTGTTACCATACAAAAACACCCCAGGCGGATGGACAGATGGAAAAAACCAGAGTATAATTGCTGCGTAGTAAATGATCACTGGATTATTATAAATGATCGATGCCTAAGAACAAGCTTACAATTCCAGATAAGTTGCACTGAGGGGGAAATAATCAAGGGTATCACCTTGAAAAACAATATGTCCTTTTTGCAATAAATTTGCACTTTAAATATTGTTGACAGATATAACGATTAAGAAATTCAGTTTGGCATTCACATGATTACAGTTAATAAAGAAATAATTTTCAGAATATTCCTTTGTGGGAAACTATGAGTTGATCATTAGGATCAGATAAGAAACATTCTTAAACGAACACCAACATATAATCAACATAATGACAAGAAAAACACGACACACGCACACACACACAAGTTTCAAATTACTCGACTCATAGCTACGTCCGTATAAAGCAGAAAGGTTAAACAAAATAATGTTACGAAGTAGCATTGAAATGTGTACATTCCTTCATTAGAAAGGACAAACATGACTTCATAAAAAGTTTTAGAAAGTTTTATGCCAATCTCCGAGTTCTCAATAAACGATTTCGACAATTCGGATCTCATTCTCAGAATATGTTTCTCCGTCAGTTTCATCGGTAACGTACAGCAGAAACTCTGGCATAATATTTCGCTTATTCGTAGTATACATCGTTTATACTATAAAAATGCCGCATATGTCTGGTAATTTCTTTACAGAATCTAATAATTCAATAATAATAATAGCCTTTATTTCAGTTCAAGCCCATATACTGACAGACAAGGTAGATACAGTAGTACAAGACAAAATTTAGATACACGAAATAAAGAAATAAATATTAACAGATAATAAACGGTTACATCCAAACATTCCTAATAAAAATTTTTTTTTTTTTTTTTTTTTTTTTGCAATAATAACAACATATATTAATTTACCAGCGAGAGTCCATGGGCGGTTATACTTTTCAAGTACAACTCTCAAACACTGCCTAATGTAAAGTATTGTAGTTTGTATTTTGTAAAGGAGTGCAACGCGGTATTAAATGATGTACTTCAGTCTTTGGTGTATCAGGCCATTCTACTAGTTTCGTGAATCCCAGAAACTGACTCTAATATCAGAGTATTAAAGCTTCAACCGACGGATAATCAAACACCCTATTTTCACTGACATTTAAGGACCAAGTCAATTGTGACGTTTCCTGTACTTGATTGAATACAGAGGAGTCACGTAAATGAGTTGCGGTAATGAACTGTACATTCAATTCATAGTCAATGCAAAAATCATTAAAGCTTTACTAGTCGATACAATTTGTAAGGGAGGAAAAACGTTATGCATAATTTATAATAAAATAATAAAATGTGTGGCCTTATGCCTGGAATTTTGCTTCTGGCTCCTTTTACTAGAATGGCAAACAGACCTCTTTCTCAAGAGTGACGCACCAGGGTAATTCTTAGTCTAAATATAAGGTGACATCAACATCCACTGACGATTATTGGGAAAGGTTATAAAAAAAAAAAAAATTTGCCTATCGTGTAACAGCATCTACAATGTCGTCTACCAACGTCATGGTATCATATAAACCACTCCGTACGATGTATATCACAACTTAAATTTCGTTGGTTTAGTTAATATTCGGCATTTTAACGTTATCTATATATTTACATGAAAACAACCTCAAAAGCTATTCTAACAAAGTTCGATACAAGTGTCAGAGAATCCTCTGTTGAAACAGTTCTTGCTGCCTCCTCACCTTCTTCCATAACCACAACTCTCTCTCTCTCTCTCTCTCTCTCTCTCTCTCTCTCTAGCAGTGATGAAGGCGTCATAATGCCCTTTTTTACGTGGCCCTATCAGATCCCATCGCAGCATTTCGTCAACCCGAACACGCCGCTTAATCTCGCAGAGAAGACAATTACTCGCTACCGTCAGCCTGTGACAACCATTTGTGGCTTGTCCGAAAGACGCCCGCTCAAGGGACACACGGCTGACACCCATGGCACGCCATCTGATGCTACGGCCGATGGCGAATGATACACGAGCCAAAGTCTCCTGGGAAACCTCTGGTGACGTTGCTAAAAGCAAAATTCTTTTCGTCCATTTTAAATGACGCAAGAATCTACACTATTGTTACACCCGGGTATTTGACTTTTAGGGGAGGTATTCCTTGTTCTTGGCCTACTTAACAAGGCTAGAAATGAGCCTAGGGTGCAGAAACACCGTAAGTATTCAGACGAAGATTTCCACAAACAGAAAAAGAGAAGCCTTTCATAATCGTATCCCACAGAAAGATAAAAGAACGACGGTTGTATAGTAGCAGAGGTAGCGTGATCGCGCGTCGGAAAATCTCCGAGTGGCCCGGTCTCTAATGACGGTAGCTCAACGAAGGCCAGTTTGTGTCACATAAACAACACGTAAATGGTAAGTGAGAGAGCTGGCTGTAGTGTGTTTCGGGGATCCCCGAACCCCTCAGAGACCTCATCCCCAAACCCCAAACAAAAGGCCACCACACTCACAGCACTACCTTAGAGCCCACCACATACACATACACACAAACACACACACACACACACACACACACACATAGCACCATCCGGCCGCCCTAACCTGTGGTTACTCGGTACCTTTTGTTTGTTATTTCGCTAAGCTTCTTGCCTGCCGCCGCCGCTTCTTCTTCTTCTTTTTTTGTTTAGCTTAATTGCTGCTCTTTTGTCTAACCCTGACCGCGTTTGTTGTGCTTGGGGAAAACAACGATGGTCTGTCTTTGAAAGACCCACTGAAAGCATGGGGGTCCTTTCCATGAAGCGTATCTGATGAAGACGCCAAAACAAGAAAAAGAAAAAGAAACATTACAGACGCAAAGACAATTCGAACATTTCCACATTCTCGAGTTAGGTACCACGAAAATGCATTAACCTCCAAGCCACACTCAGACCCAACTGGACCTCTGCTGACCTCAGTCTCTTTATACAAGTATAAGGGAGAAGGGAGAAAGAAGGGAGGGGGGGGAAGAAAGGAAGGGAGAGGCGGGGAGGATATTTTATGCTGATGTTATGTATCACAGGTAAATATTTCACAGAGGCTTTTATGTTTATGCACACGGGCACCACAGGGTTAAATATTCATGCGTCAGGTATAACACACATCTCCGCCTGTCAGGTTTCCATCATCTCACAATGAGAGAGAGAGAGAGAGAGAGAGAGAGAGAGAGAGAGAGAGAGAGAGAGAGAGAATAATTATCTTTTGCTCTCTCATTCTTGGTACACTTGACTCCTCTGTGCTGGGTTAATTTATTTCAGTTTTCTGTTCTTCTGGAATTATTTTTGCTAGTGTGTGTGTGACGAATCGTTTACATATATACGTATATGTACATATACACACATGTACATATATATATATATATATATATATATATATTAAATATAATATAATATATATATATATATATACATGTAATATACAATATATGCACAATAATTATATATATATTACTATATATATCTATATATATATATTATAAATATAAATATAGATTATATATATATATATTATATATATATATATATATATATATTATATATATATATATATATACATTGTATATCACAATAATATATATATGCACACAATAATATATATATATATATATAAATATATATATATATATATATATTATATATATATATATAGAATTTATGGATGTTTAAAAATGTTCTGTTACTACAGAATTCCATCTAATCAAGGAGCCCATAAAAAACGCCAAAATATAGAAAATACTATATTTCAGAGACTGCTGTCTCTCTCTTCAGTCTCTGAAATATAGTATTTTCTCTCTATATTTTGGCGTTTTTATGGGCTCCTTTTATTTTATATAATATATATATATATATATATATATATATATATATAACAATATATATATATATATACACATACACACATATAATGAGTGCGCGTGCGTGAGTGCACTTTTCAAACAATTTTCTTACCATCAGGTTAATCTCAATGTAATTCTGTACATTGACTTCGCCTTCTTTTGCTTCGTTCATAACCTGCTCGTTCTGCATCTATATTTATTACTTAAGAAGTCATCTGTCTGCATTTCACAGAATTCTTCTTTCCCTGAACCTCATTGTACCATACTCTACCGGCGTATTTATTTCTGACATTTCCCTTCGTCCTCTACTCCTACTAAAGGCCATAATTCTAACTGGCCTCACACTGTCTTGTATTCCCAAATTGGCATAAATTTGATTGACCTCACGCTGTCTATCAACGTAAGACCAACTTATATTCTGCCCTTATGAATCGCAGTTCTCACGTATCAAAACGTTTCAGAAGTTTATTTCCGATTTTAACTGGCTTTATTTCCCTCCTTTTACTTTACTCTTGAAAGATTATCTCTTAATATTCGACGTCGTCAAATTCACCGTCGTCATGAATATCAGTGCAAAAATATAAATACACTTATTATTAACCTTTAACCATCTATCACGTCCATAGGAGACAAATGATAAACAGAACGAAATGGGGTTATTGTAAACGAGAATAGTTTTTAATAAGAAAACCAAAAGCTTTTCACATCAAAAGTGAAACTGATCACCATTAGATTTATGCATAAGGTACGAGTGACATTTTTATTGATTTCTGCTCATTAAACTTCTTGCTGTAAAACATGTCCATCGGTATCAATATTCTTACTTGTACTATATCAAACCTTCATAAAAAAAAATAAAAAATGCTACTAACATAAACGTTCCAGGGATGATTGTAAGAAAAACAAAAAAATCCACGAACGAACAAAAACAACCAAACATACACTGAGCGACAACAAATTATACGAAAAAAAAAAAACTATGTTGCAAAGTAATATTCAAATGCTGAAAGACTGGCTACTGTGAAGAATTATTAAAAAAGTAAACAAAACTAAATTAAATGAATATGCAGTTTTAAAATGCAGCAGCTTTATTATAATAATATTATTTCGAAAATATAAAATATTCCCAGTGAAAGCACAAATTATATACGAAAGCAGCAGCAATTCTGTTGTATATTACGTAAACGGTGGGTAGCTATGACAAGAAGTTAGCATACGGACATTCGGTAAAGATGTTTTTCTACAATATTCGCTTAAAAAGGCTAGTTTCATAGTGTGTACAGAGCGATATCGACTTGAATTCTTTCAGATAAGTTTTTTTTATTTTATTCTTTTTTTAGTCAGATAATCTATCATGATGTGTTAAATTGCAAAATACTGATTTTATTACCAAACATTTCTTAAGCTCAAGGAGAATGTGTGTAAACACAACATAATTAGTTACAAAATTCCTTTTCCTTTTCAGTACCCCATGCCAGAGAGAGAGAGAGAGAAGAGAGAGAGAGAGAGAGAGAGAGAGAGAGAGAGAGAGAGATTCTGACATTTCCATCAGGGAAGTTGCCCTTTCGACGTCTCACTCAAATATTTCATTTTTCGTCAAATACCTCCAAAGGTTACGCCCTATACATCACGAAGTCTTCTTCAATGGCCGTAGGTATTGAAAGAAATGCGGATAAAAAAAAAATTAAGAGAAAGGAAGAATTGATTAAATGTACGGGAGTGGCAAACCGTTGATATTTAAAATTTCTTTGTTAATGGAATAATTGTTGATAATGCAAGCAGACAACGATTAGTTGTGAGTAAGTAGCCGCCAAGGTAATGCAAAGACAAAGGTGTATCCTTAACCCAATGATGTCCTGGGAATGCTTAGAAACTAGATTTGACCAGAAGCGCTGGTGTGAGGGTTCGATCTTTCCTGCTGTTTTAAGATATCACCTTTGCTATAAGTCTTATTTCACATCCCTAGTTTTAGTCTTCTGTAAAAGAAAAGTAGTGAGATGACTTTGTCAGTCCTCAATTTTTCTGTCCGCCCTCAGATCTTAAAAACTACAGAGGGTAGAAGGCTGCAAACTGGTATGTTGATCATTCACCCTCTAATCATCAAATATACCAAATTGAAGCCCTCTAGCCTCAGTAGTTTTGATTTTCATTTAAGGTTAAAGTTACTTATGATCATGCGTCTGGCATCGCCTTAGGTGCCAACATCTCAGGCCAACACCGGGCTGCGGCTGAGAGTTTCATACAGCATTATACGTTGTACAGAAAATTCGGTCGCACCAAAGAAACTTCAGTGCATTTTTTATTTTTTTTTTTATTATAAAGAAATGAAGAATGTTTAGTGCAAAGGGCTATGCTTTTGATCAGATTGGTAAATAAAAAAAAAGCAAATATTTTAATACTGCAACTAAGAACTTGAAATGCTTACGAACTGTATACTGTGCAGAAAAGTGGACATATGTAAATATATGCAAATACAAATACTTTTCAAAAGTATGTTGAACTCCACTCCTTGAACCTCACACAGATCTGTGAAGTGACTGGTAAATTCGAGCAGAATAATTTTGATATACTAAATACCCAATACAAAATTGATTAAGATTGTGATACTGAAACTTTGAAAGTAAAAACTGTTTATAACAGCATTACACGATAAAATATTTGGAGATATACTTGGCGGACAATGAACAGAAAATCGAAGTAAAAAAAAAAAAAATAAATCTAAAATAAAAGCCTTCTTGGCGTCTCCGTAACCAGAGAACTCATTCGTAAAATTTTAAGAACACCATTAAACGACTGTCCAATCTAGTCAGTTTTGTTATTCAAATGAGTTACTGTCTGTATGTGTGCGTGCGTATGTAAAAGAGAGAGAGAGAGAGAGAGAGAGAGAGAGAGAGAGAGAGAGAGAGAACGCATGTCGAAAAAAGAAAGAAAAATAAATGTATTCCACATCAGAAACAGTATACGTCTTAGAAGAAAGAAAAAACATGGTAACCTCTAGGGATGTATATAGACCTGTCATTTTGCCGCCTCCTGCCTCCTCCCCCTACCCCCCCCCTCTCCTCCTCCTCCTCCTCCTCCTCCTGTTCTCCCACCCTGCTTTCCAGCTGTCGCTTCGCCTCCTGACATGTATACAGCAACTGAATTTGAATAATTCATGCAATATGCTTCATTTTCAATCTCTCATTTGCATGCCAGGTAAATGGTGTGGTGAGAATCATGTTTATGTCTTTATTATGCGGTTGTCATCTTTCCCCTTTTCGCACAAAGGCTACTACAACCACTGCTACTTTTATTTTATTTATTTTTTCTATTTTTTTTTTAACTAACTCGATGGAATGTATGAGCCCTTTTTATGCTAAAAAGCCTCCTTGTGTTATGATTTCACTTTGTAGCATTCATTCTCTCTCTCTCTCTCTCTCTCTCTCTCATACACATCAATCTCTCCATGCAAAAGTTCCTTATTTCTTTGTTTCCCTTGCACATAGTTTTCCACTGTGATTCACAACTCAACATTAACTCTGGGAAAACAAGAACTTTGTTGTACTCTACTTCCCATTAAAAGTTCAACTCTCTCTCTCTCTCTCTCTCTCTCTCTCTCTCTCTCATCGTCGTCCTTTCTTGTCCAACCTTTATCCATTATTCATGGACTCAGCCATTACCCCGCGTCCCTTTTAAAGGCCTTCCGTGTCTAACAAGGGAATACAATGGGTCGTGACATATTGCATTTAATCTCAGAATGTATCTGTGAATACAATTTATACAATCTGCGGTGAATACAAGAAGGGGGAAGCCTTTTAACTATTCAGGAGCTCCCTGGCCGAGCTCATTTGAATTTATTTGTTTTGGAGAGAAAAAAAGTAAAAAGTATATATATATATAATATATATATATATATATATATTCTAATATATATTGTATATATATATATATCAATTATATATATATATATATTATATATATATATATATATATATATATATATAAGAAGCAAGGGGGAAGGGGCAGGCAGAAACCAAAATCTTTTGGCAATGAATATTAGCGGGAGATATTGAATTTAAATGTATTTCTTGCAATATCAAAGTGGGAGGCAAACCCTCAATGTACATATAATATACATAAATATATATATATATATATATATATATATATATATATATATATATATATATATATATATTTACATGAGGTACTCTCAGAGAATAAAATACCCATTAACATTCCTCTTTTGGGCTAAATGTCCTATGAAACGAAAAACCGAGTATCTGTTCTCCGAGATGCTAACTCGCATCTTAGCTGAGTTGGTTCAGTAGAAGAATACAAGATGGGAGGGAGCTTATATGGAATCTCAAAGCTCACTCACGCAACAGCCGAAGTCTCTTGGATACTTAGATCAGGATTTTGATAAAAGGAAAAATCGACTTCTTCAGATTCAGGGAGGATTTCGGTCTTGTAAGAAGTCTCAACCGTGGTCTCCGAATACCAGAAAATAAGTAAAACATGCGCCGAGGTTTCTCCGGCACAATCGAGTTTTCAGCACAATAATGCTGTATGAAACTCTCGGCCACGGTCCAAGAAACTCTCAGCCGCGTTCCATGAAACTTTCATCCGCAAACCGGTGGTGGCCTGTGTTTCTGGCACCAGACGCACGATCATTTCTAACTTTAACCTTGAATAAAATAGAAATTGCTGAGGCTAGAGGGCTGCAATTTGGTATGTTTGATGATTGGAAGGTGGAAGATTAACATAACCAATTTGTAGCCCTCTACCCTCAGTAGTTTTTAAGATCTGAGGGCGGACGGACACACGAAAAACCATCTCAGACTTTCCTTTTCCAGAAAACTAAAAATGTTGGCCTCTAATGACATTGCACCTACAAAGGGAGGCGCTTGGAACTATAGCTGGTTCACTTAAGGTAGATTCTTGGGTGAGCCCTATGCCTGCAAGACGTTTGTTGGGCGGCCGCTGATTGGCTGGAAGCTGCCTACCTCCCGGTACCAGCCAATCAGCGGCCGCTAAACAAGCGTCTCGTAAGCATAGGGCTCATCCAAGAATCTACCTTAAGTGAACCAGCTATAGTGGAACAGATTTTTGAAATGAAACAACCTACTGAAATATTTGTGGTTTGTTTGTTTGTTTGTATGGTGTTTTACATTAATGGAATCGGTGGTTATTCAGCAACGGTACCAACGGCTTTACGTGACTTCCGAACCACATCGAAAGTGAACTTCTATCACCAGAAATACACATCTCTCACACCTCAATGGAATGCCTGAGAACGAACTCGCAGCCACCGAGGTAGCGCGCCAACACCATGCCGACCATGCCAATGAGGCCCTGCGAAATATTTGTGGTAAACTGCTTAATGAGTCACCACTACTTCCATCTTAGCATTTCCGTATTTAAAAATATTGTCTGTGCGGATTAATGGCTCACCGAGTGAAAAATAACCTTAAAATATCGAATGAATCAACTGACTTGCAAAGATGAATAAATGACGAACTTGGTCTTTTGGTAATATGTGGTCCTGCATGAGAAGCAAGTCTTTAATGCGGCAGTTTCAACGAATTTCCTTTATTGCGCTGGTATAGTGGTTAGTGTCGTGGTGTGCCACTCACATGTGGCGGGTTCGAGTCTCCCGCAGGGCGATGAAAAATCACTGGCTCTGTATCATGATCAGTTACTGCTGTAGTGCGGGGTCTGCGGTGGGAGGATGAAACCAACATTCTTTGGAAGCTTGAATTTCAGGTCAGTAGGCCCTTTGTGTACTTGGTCCATGATAATAGCTTTCGTCTACTGAAATAACAATAATATCTGTAAAATAAAAATTGGAATATAAAATATATATTCTGATCTTGACCCAGCGTTTGAAAATGACCTCTATTAGCCTGTTTAAGTAGTCCTGAAAAAGTCACTATTCGAAAAATAGAGAAGAATCTCTACAAGCGTAATGCTGCTGAAGTAGCATTACTTTTTTAAAAAGTATGCTTGAGAGAGGATCTGCATCCTAAATAATAATAATAATAAAATAAAAACCCCTTGTCGTGTATTTCGATAGAGTCGACAGCAAAGAACGAAATGGAAGTACCATCTGGAATATGATATTTCATTTATATATTGAGACTGCAACACACCATGTTGTTTGCAGAAAATTGAATCTTGCTTAAATTTTTCTGCCATTACACGCAGTTTTAAAAGCAGAATAGAAAGCGAGAAAAACATTTGCTATAGAGTTACTCTGGTTGAATGAAAAGACGAAAAAAAAAAATATATATATATATCGAGCAAGAGAAGGGAGGGAGAGAGAATATCGAACCAGAGAGAGAGAGAGAGAGAGAGAGAGAGAGAGAGAGAGAGAGAGAGAGAGAGAAATAATAACTATATACATGTGGGACTAATTTATTAGTTGTTCATTTATTTTGAGGTCCTTCATAAACATCTTACAAATATATGGGACCAAATGGTACATTCCCAGACTAAGATTTAGGTTGTTTTTATTAGTGATTTGTATAATTGCCGATTCCAGTAAATTTCTTGAAACATAATCATTAGAGCTAGATCTAATGATTATGTTTCAAGAAATTTACTGGAATCGGCAATTATACAAATCACTAATAAAAACAACCTAAATCTTAGTCTGGGAATGTACCATTTGGTCCCATATATTTGTAAGATGTTTATGAAGGACCTCAAAATAAATGAACAACTAATAAATTAGTCCCACTGTATATGTATTATTATCTCTCTCTCTCTCTCTCTCTCTCTCTCTCTCTCTCTCGCTCTCTCTCTCTCTCTGGTTCGATATTCTCTCTCCCTCTTCTCTTGCTCGATATATATATATTATATTTTTTTTCGTATTTTCATTAATAATAATTTTTGTTGGGAAAATTTGTGTAAAAATTCATGATATTAAATTGTATATGCTCCCGTGTTTTTTTCAAAATGTACTGTTTTCTGGAAGAATCACTTGTTTACTGCGGGTATCCTTCAAGGTGTGGCTAGACTCTGGCGACTCCTCCTTTCTGTAGATGAAAAATCGCCCTTATGGCTAATCTGGTAGCGTCAGTTTTGTATATTAAGCCTTCTTTTTGACTTGTTGTTCTTTGTAAATCAGTTTGCCTCATGGTAAAGGGTCGAATAGGACCGAAAGTACTCGGCTATCTCGTTTTTTTCATTTTTTTCCTTCGTGGCAAAAAAACCTTTATATATATATATATATATATATATATATATATATATATATAATATAATAATATATATATATATATAAATAAAAGGTTTTTGCCACGAAGGAAAAAAAAAAATATATATATATATATATATATATATATATATTATATATATATAATATAATATATATATTAATATATAAAAATATATATATATGTATGTTCTGTATGGTATGTATTGTTATGTATGTATGTATGTACAAATTGTACATAATATACATATATATATACATATGTGTATGTAAATACACATTCACGTCACAGACCTAGAAATAAGTGCGAGTGTTTACGCACATAAATCAGGCTGTACCTACAAAGGTATGCAGTACATAACCCCACAAACAAAAAATTAAAACGAAAAAAAAAAAAAAAAAGAGCCGCGAGTGATCATGAATATAAAAGAAAGCCGTACAGAGCAAAGCCTCACGAACACTCCATGACGAATCCAACGGTCAATCTGGTAAAAAGAAATAGAGCGCGGTTACCGGTTTGAAATCTGTCAAAGGGGAGATTTCGATTTAGAATGTCAAACATGTTAATTCTGACAGCGGCCGCTACCGCAGATATTCGGTATCGCAAAAAAAGAAAGAAAGAGAAAGAAAAAGAACACCAGCGACAGATTGACGGCTGTCTAGCCCTGTCCTATGCAGAGGATACTGTGTGCATGTGAGAGAGAAGAGAGAGAGAGAGAGAGAGAGAGAGATCGCATTCGTAAGCATTAATTAACAGTTAAAAATACAATAATATGAGTTTAAAGGAAGATAATAACAGGTGAATTAAAAAGAGAATTGCGTACACAAAAATAATAGAAAGAGAGAGAGAGAGAGAGAGATTCGTAAGCATAAATACTAGGTTAATTAAAAACGTAAGCATAAATACTAGGTTAATTAAAAACCTAACGATGAGCATAGAGAGAGAGAGAGAGAGAGAGAGAGAGAGAAATTCGTAAGCATAAATACTAAGTTAATTAAAAAGAGGATTACGTAACCTAACGATGAGCAGAGAGAGAGAGAGAGAGAGAGAGAGAGAGAGAGAGAGAGAGAGAGAGAGAGAGAGAGAATTATTGATAAGTCTTTCTATAAAGGTATTGTTATTATTGTTATAAAAATAGTTTTACCAGACCACTGGGTTGATTATTTTATCAGCTGTCACAGGGCTGGCCCGAGGGATTTGTTTTTACTTATATTAACCGCAAGTAAAAGGAAGAAATAAAAGAGAACGAGGCAGATATAGTGGCTCAGTCTGTTTGGTAACATGCACTTCTATTCAAACAATTTAGAATCGGGTCGTCATCTGAAGGTCACAATCTGGTCTTACGCGCTAAGACTGGCATCAGCTTTCATGGGCACTTTTACTGCTTGCAACCTCTCTCTCTCTCTCACTTTATTATTGTTGTTACGCAATTCTCTTAGTAATTCACCTGTTATTATCTTCCTTAAAACTCATATTATTGTATTTTTAACTGTTAATTGATGCTTACGAATTCCGTCTCTCTCTCTCTCTCTCTCTCTCTCTCTCTCTCTCTCTCTCTCTCTTTTGTACTTGCGAGGGTGCCTATATATTTTATACATATATATTATTTGTAGCATATAGTTATATATATATATATATATATATATATATATATATAATAATATATATATATAATGATTGGTAAAAATGTTCTGTTACAACAGAATTCCATCAAATAAAAGGAGCCTATACAAACGGAAAATATAGAGAGAAAAACACTATATTCCAGAGACTGCTGTCTCCCTTTTCAGAGACAGCAGTCTGAAATATAGTATTTTCTTTTTCTCTATATTTTGGCGTTTTATGAGGTCCTTAATATTTTATATAATATATATATACATAAATATATATATATATATATATGCATAAATATATATAGATATATATATTGAAATATATATAGATATATATACTATATATATATATATAATATATATATATATATTATATATATATATATATATATATATATATATATATATATATATGAATATATAAATGAAGGCAGAAGCCACAAATGAAAGGGAAACGATGGAGTACTGCGAGGCCTTTCGACTCAATGTCCTTCACTACACAGAATGACACAAATAAGAAGATAAGTTTACAAATAAAAGGTCGTATAAATGACAAATAGGGATTACAAAGGGAATATGTACCTAGAATCCAACACACCTAGAGAATTAGTAACCTTCCTAAAACATGGGTACAATTTAAGAAGTTTACAAAAGGTTAAGTCCAATTGCTCAGAAGCAGGGACAAGACAATTAAGAGATTATATGGGGCGGTGAATGACCACATACAAGAATTCATTTTGGTAAACAATAAAATCTTTTTCGCAAGGTAAACTTATTCACAGAAAAACATATTAAACGTACATAAGAAAGCATCTATAAGGTAATTAATTTGTAATTAAGTCTAATTTTATCTTTGAGATCATTATTAAACATGGTACTTATACAGGGGTCCAGATAATACAACCCAGAGCCAAGATTAAAATTACAATTGGAAGCAAGTTATAAAATGGCAGATTCTACAAGACTTCGTGGCAAGACATCTTTTGATCTTGCAATAACTGAACTGCTGTTCCAGTTTATTCTGTGGTCGTTTACACTTTAATGAATGAATATTGCATTGGAAGTTTGCCTAGTTCTGTCAAAATACTTTGCTGTTTAATTCTTACTTTTAAATCCTTGCTAGATTGGCAGATATAAAACGAGGGGCAATCCAAAATGGAATTTTATATATAATGTTGTTACTTTCCTTGGGGTCATTTTTCATTAGCATTCGTTTTAGTGTGCTATCACAAGAAAAAACGACAATTTTATGATTTCAAAACCAATAAAATAAGGCAAGCTAAGAATGTACTTAGAAGTATCTTTCTCCGCATTACTTATGCTATAAAACTTTTTGTGGTTATAGCAATTATCTAATATATGTGAAGGATAACATAAATCTGTCCCTATTTTTCTGTACAGCACATAATGCTTAATGAAACCCTCAGCCACGGCCCACAAAACTCAGCCGGCCGTGGTGGCCTGTGTTGTTGTGGTGCCAGATGCACGATTCATGGCCAACCTTAAATAAAATGAAAACTACTAAGGCTAGATGACAACAATTTGGCCTGTTTGATGATTGTAGGATGAATGATCAACATACCAATTTACAGCCATCTAACCTCAGTAGCTTTTAAGATCTGAGTGCGGCCAGAAAAAATGTGGACGGACAGACAAAGCCGTCTCAATATTTTTCCTTTACAGAGAACTAAAAAGGGAATTACAAGAGAAGGATTTAAAGATTTAAAGTGTTTCACGATAAAAATCCACGACTTGGGAGGCGATGGCAGCTGGAATGATTTTCCTTCTACTAAAAAACCTGACCTGACTTGAGTAGGAATACTTAAAAGATGACTTCTTTATTATTCTTGTTAACTTATTTAGCTGGTGCGCTGGTAGAGTGGTTAGTGTCGAGGTATGCCACTCAGGTGTCACGGGTTCGCGTTTCCCCCAGGCCGATGAAAAATCACTGGTTCTGTAACATGATCAGTTACTGCTGCAGTGTGGGGTCCACGGTGGGAGGTTGAAACCAACAGTCTTGGGAAACTTGAATTTCAAGTCAGTGGCCCCTTTGGTGTGTTTGTTCCATGTGAATAGGTTTCATCGACTGAAGTCATAATAATAATAACAACATATTTCACACAATGTGGTATCAGAGTGTAGAGATACAGATTGTAAGGAAAGAAAAATGGCTTAAACTAGAATTAATTATATTCTTCCCAGACTGAAATATAATTAAATACGAATGGGAGGTAGTTCAAGATTAACGTCATATACTTTCTTTCATTTAAAGAACACGATCAAATAACACCAATCAACTCATATAATCATAAAAAATAGCAATCATATAATTTGAAAAGTACATCAACTTTAACTTAGTAATCAACAGTAATTGACCCATGTGAAACTTTTTTGATATTTAAGGAACCCACCACAGAAACGGTTTTTGGTTAATCTTGTGTTATTACATTTATTTTTAGCTTAATCAAGTTGATTTAAATCACTACAAAATAATCAATGGCACTCTACTTTTCGCTCCATCCCTTTCCTGTCCTGAAGTTCTAATGCACCGACAAAAGACCAACAGAATAACGTTATAAGTATAACGAACCGTAACCTACAAAATCAGA
Source organism: Macrobrachium nipponense (assembly GCF_015104395.2). Lineage (NCBI taxonomy): Eukaryota > Metazoa > Arthropoda > Malacostraca > Decapoda > Palaemonidae > Macrobrachium > Macrobrachium nipponense. The sequence goes on from NC_061103.1 coordinate 17,594,053, forward strand.
CAGCTTTAAGTCTCTTTATTTGAACTGTGTTGACGATATGTCTGACCCTGATTATTTTTATATCATCTACAGTAGATTAATACCACAACTTAAAGGAATAGTAACAACAAACAAGGTAAAATAATGAGCCGAAGTATCTTCGGCACAATCGAGTTTTCTGCACAGCATAGAATGCTGTATGAAACTTTCGGCCACGGCTAATGAAGCTTTAACCACGGCCCGGTGATGGCATGTGTTGTTGGCAACTATAGCGGTGCAAGACGCAAGATCTTTGCAATTTATAACTTTAAATACAATAAAAAAAAAAAAAAAATACTGAGACTAGAGGGCTGTAATTTCGTATGCGTGATGATTGGAGGGTGGATGACCAACACACCAATTTGTAGCCCTCTAGCCACAGTAGTCTTTAAGATCTGAGGGCGGAGAGAAAAAGTGCGGACGAAGAAAGAGCCACCTCAGTAGTATTATTTTAAAGAGCCACCTCAGTAGTATTAATTTAAAGAGCCACCTCAGTAGTATTATTTTAAAGAGCCACCTCAGTCGTATTATTTTGCACAAACTAAAAATCAGCAACACTTCCAATAGCCAACTCGTAGATACAGCAGGTAGAGAACCCCTTCGCGACAGAGGTTGCTGATATCGGGTCCCTGAGCGCTTCATAAAGCCCAGTTATATCACCGGCGAGGAGCTTTCTTTTGGGGGGGGGGGGGGGGCGCCTGGTAGGAACCATCCTCCTTTTCCTATATCATTCTGTTGCCCCGCAGGGGGTCCCCTCAATTTCATTCCCGAAAACTTAATGGGGCCTACTTTTCACAAAGCCATTACGCTCAGTAAGGAATTCTTTCTCTGTAATGGGACGGAACCCCTGGGGTTCTAAACTTATATATATAGTATATAATTTTCAGTACACAATTCAATAACCTTCACACAGATAGAATTGGCAACACGCTCGACGCGCGGGCACGCACGCACACATGTACACACACACGCCCAGCACAGAGAAAACATAAAACACACACAAGAAAAACATGAAACATAAATAGAAACAAGTGGTCTCTTTAAGAGCTATAAGACAGACAAAATTACACTACAATTTTTAACAAGACACTTAGTTTTCTTCAAAAGGATCTAAACACTACTGAGGCTAGAGGGCTGCAAATTGGTATGTTCATCACCCACCCTCCAATCATCAAATATACCAAATTGCAGCCCTCTAGCCACAGTAGCTTTCATTTGATTTAAGGTTAAAGTTAACCATAATCGTACTGTTGGCAGCGCTAAAGGTACCAACAACCGGACAGAAAACTCGATTGCGCCGAAGAAACTTCGGCGCATTTTTTACTTGTGTTTTTAGCTCTGGCTTCACCTACTTATAAACAGATTTAAAATTCCAAGTCTGGATCAAAGGAAAGC
>NC_061103.1:17600465-17610465 GCF_015104395.2 Macrobrachium nipponense
TACAACACTATGAACTCTTGCTAAAAACGCATGACCAAATATCGTCACATCAAATAGTATAAAACCTTTCCTTAAAATCATCTACAAAATAGACACTGAAATATTGAACATTCTCTTCTACCAAATATTACCACTTGCTTCTTTTCCACACATACTTCAGGAACTAAGAGACATCTCTGTTGCTCAGAAATTTAAACTAATAGCTAATACAAACGGTCGTCTTTTCGTTGAGTCGGTCTCATTATTAACTTGCGTGTTACGCATTTGGTTTCATAATGACGTCGAAAACAATAGTATCAAATAGTATTTTAAACTTTAAAAACAATCACAATCTTGTTCCCTTGTATTCATGGAATCGCAAGTGATCAATTATCCCTAAGCAATATGTAAGGTATATTTTGTCCTGAACAAATTTAAGCGGAGCAAAAAAAAAAAAAAAAAACAGCTTCGTATAAGTGATACAAATGTGACACTGATTTCAGTCAACAGAAATGCAAACGAAACAATTAACTTAACAAACCGTGGGACACTTTATCAAGAGTTCTGTAAAGAAAGAAATACACTTGACACGAATTAAGTGGTTCAAGGCTCTTAATGATGACTTAGCTATAGCTTTGTATCTTCCTGTCAATCAAATAAACGGCATATATATATATATACAAGGAATAACAACTTTCTGTATTCGGTATACTTCATAATGGTATCTATGTGAATTTTACACACATTTTAATAAATACGTAGGTGAATAAAGAAAGGGTAATGAAAACTAGCTTAGAAATCATGAGATGATATACTAGTAAGATCAGAAATATATTAAAAAACAAAACGGCTGAATGTATGACAAAGTGACCAAATGACTGAAAGAAAACATGTATAAGTAGAAAGAACTCCAACACATGATAAAGCACAAAGTATAACAGCCAAAACACACAACAAATACATTAAATTAGACACAGAGCCAAAACCCTTCCTGACACCTATATTTATAGATAGCGTGCGCGCGCATGGGGACGACCCGAGAGTCTTATCTGGAAAAACAAAGACGAAATAAACCTCCATGGGAACGATCGTGACAAATTGGGTACACGAACGCTGCCAATGTGACGTCCCGGGACAATACCACTCCCTCAGTTCAGGAACGCCTCTCTCTCTCTCTCTCTCTCTCTCTCTCTCTCTCTCTCTCTCTCTCTCTCTCTCTCTCTCTCTCTCTCTCTCTCCTTGTCAACCCACCTCCCGAAGAAAAGAGGCTTTCGAGGTCTCCCGGTCCATCCACCCCCAAAACAGAAAAAGGCTTAAGACGGTGATTGATAAAGTAAAGAGGAACATCTCCCCATTGTCTCCGTTGACTAGGCGAGATTACTTGTCTCGGCCCAATTTGGTCAACTCATTTATTGTGTCGTCATCGTGGGTGAACTTCTTTTTAGGTGTTGGACTGAGACTCGGTATATAGATACACAATTATTGGATATATATACAATACACAATAGCACTCAAATTCATACATGTATCAATATTTAAAGTAGACTGAAAATCAGATAGTTTCAAATAATCATGGATAAATGATAACCTAAAACTACCAGCCTTAAAAAACCAGGACATTATTGAGCAGGTTTTGTTAAAGATTACAAGACAGACGGCTCTTAATGAAGCGAGATCACTCCGTACCCTGGGAATACAGAGTAAAATAGATTTCCAGAGTAAATAAGCAAAACGACAAGCTATATAAGAACAAAGAGTTGTTTAAAGATACAATTTCTCCTCAGTGCTGCTGGGAGAAGGCCCTTCCCTGTGGGTTATGAAGAGTAGTGGGGAAGGGGTCGGCGGGGCGGGGGGAGGGGGATATTGTAGCTCTCCTTTAGATCATAAATTGATTGCAAAAAGACAGAGGACTAAATCTCAGGGAAATTGAAACAGATAAGGTTATTTAACTGTGAGAAAATCTCGATTTAACTCTATGAGGTAAAAGACGCAAATGACTTTTCGAATATCCGGTACAAAGCTTCACTTATAACTTGAACGTCCTCACGCTACATTGGAGACGCTGATCGGATGAGATATAAGGGCAATATCTAAAAATATTTTCTCTCTAAAAGATTTCTCTGAAAGAATTACTCGTTCTCATACAACCCAAAATTCAGGTATGAAAGTCTATGATCCCAATCATTACAAGAATATCGATACGATTCTCAGAGAAAGAATAAGGAAGGTTATTTGTTTAGGATGTTAAGAGTTTCTACTTATCACAGTTAGGGGATGCTTCTCAGATCTACTTATAAGAAGGATTTATACAAGACTGAACAATCAAGTGTGTTGACATACAAAATTTTATGAGCAAAATTGTGTGTAGATGTACACAAAAAATAATTCATGCAAAACCTATACAAGTGCGATGAAAACGATACACCAATATATAATTTAACAACCACATATTATCTGAGGATCAGCGAAATTTGTGCTTTAAATTTAAAAAATTTAAAACAAAATGACAAATTAAAAGTATTTAAAACAAAATTACAACAATCATAATCTTACATACATCGGGGAATGTTAGTTTTGAAATAAAATAAGGAAAAGATGAAATAAGATTTTTCAATTAAATTAGTAAAAGCAACGTAAAATTATCCTGACTGCTGTAAGAAGCAAAACTCTTTTTGTCAAAAGAAGAAAACCCTTTGCATTACGTGACAGAACTGCAAAGTATATGTAAGAAGAGTAAGAAAAGAGAGAGAGAGAGAGAGAGAGAGAGAGAGAGAGAGAGAGAGAATTAAGTCCGCTGTAGCAACTACAGATGACGTGACTGAGAAAATTACCCAGATTTAAGCATAGTTATCTCCTCTGAAATGAGAGAGAACCAAGTTCTTGTTTCAAGGATGCAAAGCGAGACCCAGAACGACTTCAACCGCTACATTCACAGTACACCAAACTTGTGTGTCAAATGAAAATGAATCGAAGTTGTGTACTAAGGGACAAAGAGGAACAATTCTTACTAAAAGGCGAAAATGCAGCCAACTAAATGTTCTGCTGCAATACTAATTTATCACACAAAGACAGCATCAGTTCAACCTATTCGTCAAACCACCTTTCTTTTCTGCGTTGGCACTGAATCATGCGTAGAGTTATCAAGGCAAATACAGAATTTAGTACGTTGATACACCTATAGATTAAATAAAAATATAAGGATATAAAAGTCAATTTAAAGTTAAAAAGTCTATGTTCGCTCAGTATTTGCTGTAGACGCTTCTCAAATGCATTGTTACTAAAATCTGTCAACTCAAGGGATTAATCGACTGTTACCATCAGGCAAGACATCTTTTAATATCATGCGTGGTGGTTGTCCTTATCCTTATCTTAAATCTGTGTGTGTGTGTGCGCGCGTGTGCCAAGCAAAATAACAATATAGTAAAGCTACATTCACTTTAGAAATCTTTGAACACTACAGTTAAAGTTCCTGGGCAGCATGACAGGCCCTTATCATTCACATGAGATATTCTAACCAACTCTAGTGCATCCTGTGTAGAAAGTTGCGAGAAACGACAATAGCAATGATGCTCTCTCTCTCTCTCTCTCTCTCTCTCTCAGTTTCCATCTACAACAGCGACCCACAGAGTACGACTAACATCAGTAATTTAGAAACCACTAAATCATGCTGAATATTCAAGGCATTGTTCTTACCATTCCTTTCCTAGCCCAGTTCGAGCATCGAAACGGGTAGCAGTGTTACCAACTTTATCACGTCTGACTGCCATATGAACCAGTATAATTGAAAAATGAGAAGGCATAAGGCCCACGACAACTGCTTTACCCTTACGGATATCAAGGCTGATGCGGCCTTCCTTCCTGAGTAACTCCTGGAGCCCAGAAGTGATTATGAGACACGCAATCATTACCTGGAAAACATCGAAGGCTAAGATACTTATTAGGCTCAGAACAGCGATGTAAGGTGGTGGTAGAACAGGGGCTACCAAAAGTCTTTCTGGGTAAATTCAAAGGAGGTTAGTTGCTATCACGATAATCTGTTTGCCAGTTTGTAATGGCTTATCCCCGATCAGAGATATACGAGACTCGAGAGCATTCTCTCTCTTTCTCTGTATGTGTGTGTGTGTGTGTGTTTAGAAGAGAGCATTTGTAAGAATATAAAGATTCAAATTCGTCCTTGCTGACTTGTCTAAGTAACGCACATACACACACACATATATAGAATATATGTGTGAGTGTATTCATACATCACATCACCGGGACATTCTTAAATACATAAACATTAAGCTACAAATATCGTTTAATATCCAATTCGCTCTACTTCAGGAATATCATCGAAGGGGAGTCATACCTGACAAATGATTCGGCGGTACATGGGAGACTCAAACACCAGACAGTGCGCATCAACGACTTTCAGTCGACGTCGCCAGCCATTCGGCTGCCAACGAACGGATTTGGTGTGTATGCATAACAAGATGCCACCTCTATATGACTTCATCGAGAGAGAATGAAGTATATATGTGCAATTTGTGGTTCCTGAAGCAGTGTTAGCCATAGTAGATTCACATCAGCCGTGCATTTGATGTCTAGGCCAGTCCCTTACGACGCTCCTGATTGGCTGTTGATAAGCCTGACACAGGGCTGCAAACTCTCACTCTCTCGAGAGAGTTCACATGGGTAGGATCCATGTTCCACCTCTCCTAAGGGATACGTCTTTCAGGAGAGGTGGAACATACATCCTGCCTTTGTGAACTCTCGAGAGAGACTGGGAGTTTGCAGCCCTGTGACAGGCTTATCAACAGCCAATCAGGAGCGTCGTAAGGGACTGGCCTAGACATCGAATGCACGGCTGATGTGAATCTACTATAGCTAAGTGCCCTCACTCTTCTTTCACCCTTATTACCTATCGGCTAAATTGACTTCTCGTTGCAGAAACCTATACTATGAAAGTCGAGGTGTCTCCGGACTGTCTTTTACCCCAGCAGAAGAAGAAGAAGGCATTCCAGGCTGACGGCACTCACTATGGAGCTGCATTCCAGGCTGATGGCACTCACTATGGAGCTGGAGGATCCAGTCCTGTGCAGCTTCAAGACGAATCATCCTGATCTGTGACGTTTTTCTTGTTGATTTCTGTTACACACTCAAGAAAGCCACAAGAACGTGGCTGAAACAGTTGTTGACCTTAAATGGAGGAACATAACTTTGATTTTTGTTTTTAATTCAAAGTTTTACCTTGGGAGAGGAATATATATAATAACCAATGTATGTACGCATATTAACTGCATGTAATTAAAATTTCTTATAGTTTTTCTCACTCCTGAATACTAAAAGTCAATCATCGTCATGACAATTCAGTAGCTAATGGAAAATGTGTCCACTCCTTGAAAAATATTTCGTTTTCTTCACTCAGGATAATAATAATAAAAAAAGCGCCTCTCCGACTGAGTTCTTGGTCTGTGAATGACAGTACCCTTTTGTGCAACATCAAAGTAAAGGAAGATAAAAGATATATATATTTATATTCCACCAATAATGGCCCTGACGTCACCCACCTTTTTGTCTATATTCCCTTCTCCCAGCAACACAAAATTGAAATATGATGATGACGATGATAATGACGAAGTACTTTCGAGTTCCCCATTAGCCCCTTCCGTCGAATTTCCCATGATTCGCCCTCTCCCCATTTCTCCTCTCGATGAAAAATCGTCCGTCGTTAAGGGAAACAAAGAAAAGTCATATTTTGGTAAACGGCCGCCATTAGAGGAAGGCAGTAAGTGATTCCCGCGAGGTGAAATTGATTACAGCTTTTACTGGCCATTGTCTACGGGGCTCCGTTGGCGGGAGAGCTCTTTCCCGCCAGTATAGTACTATGTATATGGAGGGATATGTCACGCCGGGCGGAGGAGTTGTGTGGAAGGGAGGGGAGGAGAGGGAGATAGGTGGTGGGAGGAGAGGACGGAGGAGGGTTGGTGTAGAAGCAGACACGACCCTTTTCCGTGACGTCACCATCGCAAAGCTGAGGATGGAAAGAGGAGATAGGAAGACTCGTAAAAGAAGGGATAAGGGTCTTATATGGTAAATATAGAGTAGGAGCAGGGAATGGCGGTGGTATATATAGTACGTCGAGGTAAGGGACGTGATTTAAGGATAATCGTTTCACCAGGAGGAATAATTGGCGGTGATTTCCCCCTTCGAGCGCCAAGCAAAGAGCGAAGCCGATGAGAAAAGGGTAAGTGGTAAAAGAGAGTAAAAGTTTAAAATGGTATAGAAATGGTCTAATAGAAGGATTAACATAAAACAGTTATATTAGCAAGACAGATTTTAAACAAAACTTACGGGACAAAAATCATTGGTAGTAACTTAAAGGTCACTTGAGGACAATTCTTCGTAGACATTGCGGTTAAATAAAGTATTTTGAAAAGTTGGTTCGATTATCTCAAATATTCTTTTGCACCACTATTAATAATACACTGAAAAACTACAGGCAATCAAGTGAAAATAGTAACAAGGGTGAAACATGGAGATTAAGAAAAACAACATTACATCAAAAGGTAAGTAAGAACAATCCGTAGCAGCAGAGCCCACGGCTGCTACTAGGAACAAGTTGGTAACCAGCCATAAATAATACACGTATGTATGTATGTATGTATATAAAATATGTATGTATATAAGATAATATGTATGTATGTGTATATATATGTATGTATGTGTGCGCGCGAGCGCGTGGTCGTTCCAAAAAAGATAGAAATGATGTATAAATTCAAATGAAGATGAACACATGAAAATACGAGAATAGTAAAAGTTAACGAATGGAAGTCACAGAAAAGGACAATAAAAAATAGAAAGCCCTATGATGAGAGAGAGAGAGAGAGAGAGAGAGAGAGAGAGAGAGAGAGAGAGAGAGAGAGCACAGCAATGGCAGCAGACAAATAAAAGAAACAGGAATTCGATGCCAAAACCACAGAACCCTTTCTTTTTTTTTTTCCCCCTTTCGAAAAATCTCTGTAACTAATCCAGCCAGAGGAGGTTCACGATGGTTATCGTACCGCTGGTTCGAGTCGGCGCTCTATTTATCTCTAATGGAGCAAATAATAATTTCATGGATAGGCTTACAGAAGAGAGAGAGAGAGAGAGACAGGCGTACTGATAGACGAAGAGAGAATAGACAGACAACCTGAAGAGAGAGAGAGAGAGAGAGAGAGGCAGGTATACTGACAGATGAAAAGACGATAGACAGACAACCTCAGAGAGAATGTAAAAACAGACAGTGAGAAAGACAGGTATACTGATAGACGAAGAGAGAATAGATAGACAACCTGAGAGAGAAAGAGAGAATGTAAAATCAGACAGTGAGAAAGGCAGGCATACTGGCAGACGAAAAGAGAATAGATAAACAACCTGAGAGAGAGAGAGAGAGAGAGAGTGTAAAACCAGACAGTAAAGACAAATATACTGATAGGCGAAGTGAGAATAGATAGAAAACCTAAGAGAGAGAGACAAACTTCCTTCAGTCATAATAAGTAAGACGGGAAAGTGGTTTAGAAACCGTTTTAATATCCAGCTACAATGTATCAATGAAGAACTCAAGCTAAAGGATGTCAGACTCAAGGAGAGAGAGAGAGAGAGAGAGAGAGAGAGAGAGAGAGAGAGAGAGAGAAAGGTGGGTAGGAAGAGTGACCAATTCGCCTCAAGTGTCGCTATTGCTAAGATATCTCAGCCCAAGAGTGTAAAGGTATTTAGAGAAAGCCGCTTCTCTCTCTCTCTCTCTCTCTCTCTCTCTCTCTCTCTCTCTCTCTCTCTCTCTCTTTCCAGGTCAAAAAATAAAACGCTTCCTTGCCCGAGTAATCATAAAAGTAAATGACAATGGGATTAATGGGCTTAGCTATTGGGCGGACGATAAGACACGGGGCAGAATAAACATAAAATAAACATAAAGAAATTGCCAGAAGTAACCTAACTGTCTGTTTCTAGAATAACTGAATAATAAAGGAAAATAAAAATCAACGAGTTATAAGATGAACAAAATAGAGATTAAAATATATAGAATAAAAGTATATCTGCGTCACTGAAGTCCCGATTTCTCCTCTGTGCGCTGGTTCGAATCCACGAGAGGACGAAATTATTATCAACTAAAAAATTCCCCTTCGGTTAACATACGTGAAACTATATCAATTCCGAGGTAGAGCGAATTGGTTATTAAAGGACATTTGTAGCTTGATGCCTGTATAAGAATCAAAATTCAAATATATATTGATAAAAATTCAAATATATATACACGTGTAATATATATGTATGTATATATATATATATATATATATATATATATATATATATATCATATATATATATATATAATACACACACATATATATATTATATTTTTGTGCCTTCAAGATTCTGATATTTCTTGCTTTCGTTTCTCTTTTTTTTTTTCTCTTCATTCCTGTAACTTCATCTTCAAGCGCGTCCCTTTACACGAATGAAGCTTTCTTCTTATCACAGGAAATAATCCGTAACTGAAAAGGACAAGTGATCATTCAATAATTTCGATAAAGAAACTCACGGGTAAAAACGAAGAAAATAGAAAAGAGAACAATAAAAAACAAAAGACTTCATAAAATAAATCTTTAACCCAGTAGCACTACAGCTTACATCATACAATGGAAAAAACGGGGTAGAAAAAAGGGCACAACGCGTGCCCTAAACACAGGCAGTAAAGTACACGTAAGGAAAAGCACTAAAAAAAAAAAAAAAAAAAAAAAAAAAGGTCTTTACAAAGGAGATAATAAAATAGGCTAATCTGGCGTCTTAGGCCTAAAGGCAGGAGAGGCATCTCCCCCATTACAACTTATCGGAACTCATCATCTTGATCCCGAAAATGAAATGTCCGGGAAGACGCCAGCATTAAAGAGAGAAGAAGAAGAAGAAGAAGAAGGAAAAATCGCGAGTTTGATAGCCAAATTTTACTGCTTTAAAATGGCCCCTTTCGTGCCGTGATTTAACCCTTTACAGTTCTCTAAATGTACGAACGGAGATCCTAAAGGACGCTTAAGGAAGTCCTCTCCCCCCTCAGAGGCGTATTTGGAAGGATAGTTAACTGACAGGAGCTGGCGCGGACGAGGACAAGAGGCATATACAAACCGAGATTAACAGAGTATAGGCTTACGAGGCTTAACCCTCCCCACAAAAACTCGCACCAATTAGCAATTAATTACTAAAGAAATGTGATAAAACGGCCGACACCTGACGGGATTCTTCCCGCTGCTCGGAGGAGACAGGAGAGCCGTCACAGGTGTCACGTGTGGTGAGAGGAATCTCCCCTCTCTCTCTCTCTCTCTCTCTCTCTCTCTCTCTCTCTCTCTTCTTAATCTAAAACTATGAAATACTAATTCCCTCGTACATTCCTAGAGTAATGATAATAAAAAAAAATCGTGCTATGGACATCGGCATTAGTTCAAAATCTTGCGTTTGTATCTCAGGGCTTTGTATCCAAAGTGTATAGGATTGGACAAGCTAAGAGGGCATTGTGGTCATTACAGTTACATTTGTATCAGGTCAAACAAATGACCAGCAGATATATATATATATATATATATATATATATATATATATATATATATATATATGAACATAAATAGAAACTAATGGTAAATGTCTTCTTAAATGCTGGATACGTTTGTCAGTGCAGAGTTATGGATCCCAAACTGAAAAGAAATGAAGAAAACTCCGACTTGGCCGATTTTGATATTCAACAAAGACTTAGTAACTACTTTTAATTCCTTACGAATTGTGATAATGTTTTGCTATCATATTTATGCATTTTCAGTGAGCATTTCCTTAAAGCTTTATGAAGGGGCCATTTTCTAAAAATAAAAAGAAGAAGAAAAAAAAGAGAAAAAAAACTGAAAACTTGAGGCCCCTGGACTCGTTATTCCCATCCCCCTCTCTCTCTCTCTCTCTCTCTTCTCTCTCTCTACTCTCTCTCTCTATCTCTCTCTCTCTCGTCTCTCTCTTCTATCTCTCT